>NC_053028.1:194092948-194182094 GCF_003073215.2 Triticum urartu | reverse complement strand
TTACTGTAATAAGAGGTCAACTGTTCAGAGAAAGTGCAACTGGGGTCAGCCAGAAATGCATAACGCCAGAAGAAGGTCGAGTGATCCTCCACGACATCCATTCGGGGACCTGTGGTCACCATGCGTCCTCTCGGACCATTTAGGCTAAAGCATACCGAGCTGGATTTTATTTGCCATGAGCAAATGAAATGGCGAAAGATATAGTTGACAGACGTGAAGGCTGCCAGTTCTACTCCAATATGTTGCACAAACCTGCATCAGCCCTGAAGACCATCCCACTCGTGTGGCCCTTTGCTGTTTGGGGATTGGACATGGTTGGTCCACTGAGGACTGGTAGGAGCGGCTTCACTCATGTGCTTGTAGCAGTCGACAAGTTTACCAAATGGATCGAAGCCAAGCCTATTATGAATCTTGAAGCTAGCACTACTATCAGCTTCATCAGAGAGTTGATTTTCAGATATGGGGTTCCACACAGCATCATCAATGACAACGGATCGAACTTCGATTATGATGAGTTCAAAACCTTCTACGCCTCACAAGGCACACGAGTCGACTATGCTTTAGTCGCCCATCCCCAATCGAATGGACAAGCAGAAAAATCAAATGGCCTGATTCTCAAAGGACTGAAACCCCGACTGATGCGAGATCTCATGCACGCGGCGGGCGCCTGGGTTGATGAACTTCCATCAGTTCTCTGGGGATTGAGGACAACTCCTAATCGGTTGACTGGCCGAACTCCATTCTTCTTGGTCTATGGGGCTGAAGCTGTTCTACCGAGTGACTTGCTTCATAATGCACCACAAGTTGAACTCTTCTTTGAAGATGAAGCAGAACAAGCTCGGCAAGACGCAGTCGACGTCCTAGAGGAGGAAAGAGAGATGGCCTTGATCAGGTCGACCATTTATCAACTGGACTTGCGTCGATTCCACGCTAGACACGTGAAGGGTCGAGCCTTTCAAGAGGGAGACTTGGTTCTTCGAGTGGATCAGCAGAAACCACACAAGCTCGCCCTAGCTTGGGAAGGTCCCTTCATTGTCACCAAAGTGCTCCACAATGGAGCATACCACCTTTACAGTGTCGAGCATAAGAAGGACGAGCCACGTGCTTGGAACGTGGAGCTACTCCGCCCCTTCTATACTTAAGTACTCGTTCGAATAGAATGTAATAAGAAATACCTTTGTAATTTGTTTACCAAAGACAAGAGCTTTACAGTCCTCTGGCATGATTGTTGTTGCTTTTGTTTAAGTCTGAAAACCCCCAGTGGGTGACTTAGCTGCGAATCCGTTTCGCCTAAGTTCGAAAGAAAATCCTACTGAGTGGTGAGCAAGCCTCTCACTCAGGGGCTTATCTACGAACCCGTTTCGCCTAAGTTTTCAAAATCCTACCGAGTGGTGAGAAAGCCTCTCACTCAGGGGCTTATCTGCGAACCCGTTTCGCCTAAGTTTTCAAAATCCTACCGAGTGGTGAGCAAGCCTCTCACTCAAAGCTTAGCTGCGAACCCGTTTCGCCTAACTTTTCAAAATCCTACCGAGTGGTGAGCCAGCCTCCCACTCGGGGGCTTAGCTGCAGTCCAGTACTCGCCTAAGTTTGAAAAATCCTACCGAGTGGTGAGCCAGCCTCCCACTCGGGGGCTTAGCTGCAGTCCAGTACTCGCCTAAGTTTGTAAAATCCTACCGAGTGGTGAGCAAGCCTCCCACTCGGGGGCTTAGCTGCAGTCCAGTACTCGCCTAAGTTCAAAAAATTCTACCGAGTGTTGAGCAATCCTCCCACTCGGGGTGAGGGAGTACTGGATTAGGGGGTGTCCAGATGGCCGGACTATACCTTCAGCCGAACTCCTGGACTATGAAGATACAAGATTGAAGACTTCATCCCGTTTCCGGAAGGGACTTTCCTTGGCGTGGAAGGCAAGCTTGGCGACATGGATATATAGATCTCCTACCATTGTAACCGACTTTGTGTAACCCTAACCCTCTCCGGTGTCTATATAAACCGGAGGGTTTTTAGTCCGTAGGACAACATACAAAACAACAATCATACCATAGGCTAGCTTCTAGGGTTTAGCCTCTCTGATCTCGTGGTAGATCTACTCTTGTACTACCCATATCATCAATATTAATCAAGCAGGACGTAGGGTTTTACCTCCATCAAGAGGGCCTGAACCTGGGTAAAACTTCGTGTCCCTTGCCTCCTGTTACCATCCAACCTAGATGCACAGTTCGGGACCCCCTACCCGAGATCCGCCGGTTTTGACATCGACATTGGTGCTTTCATTGAGAGTTCCTTTGTGTCGTCGCCGTTAGGGTTGATGGCTCCTACGATCATCAATGGCGATGCAGTCCAGGGTGAGACCTTCCTCCCTGGAAAGATCTTCGTCTTCGGCGGCTTCGCACTGCGGGCCAATTCACTTGGCCATCTGGAGCAGATCGAAAGCTATGCCCCTGGCCGTCAGGTCAGATTTGGAAGTTTAAACTACACGGCTGACATCCGCGGGGACTTGATCTTCGACAGATTCGAGCCACTGCCGAGCGCGCCGCACTGTCACGACGAGCATCATCTAGCTCTGCCGCCGAATAGTGCCTTGGAGGCCGCACCCGCATCGGCTTCGACCCTAAATTCGGAGCCAACTGCACCGATCGAGGATGGGTGGTTGGACGCCGCCTCGGGGGCTGTGATCTCGACGGCGATCGAGCCGAACACCAGCCCCGCACTCCGCGAGTCTTGTGACTCCAAGGAGCCGGAATCCTCTCCGGACTCTGAACCCTCTGCGCCCCTGCCGATCGAATTCGATTGGGTGTCGATCATGGAGTTTACTGCCGTGGACATCTTTCAGCACTCGCCTTTCGGCGATATTTTCAAGACACTAAAGTCTCTCTCTTTATGAGGAGAGCCCTGGTCGGACTACGGTCAGCAAGGTTGGGATACGGACGATGAAGAAATTCAAAGCCCACCCACCACCCACCTTGTAGCCACTGTCGACGATTTAACCGACATGCTCGACTTCGACTCCGAAGACATCGACGGTATGGACACTGATGCAGGAGACGATGAAGAACCAGCGCCTATTGGGCCCTGGAAAGCCACCTCGTCATATGACATATACATGGTGGACACCCCAAAAGAAGGAGATGACGATGGAACAGCGGAGGATGACCCCTCCAAGAAACAGCCTAAGCACCGGCGTCAGCAGCGGCGCTCAAAATCCCGCCAAAGCAAATACGGTGATTCCAGCACGGGAGATAATAATACTCCGGAGAGTGCCGAAGAAAACCCCCTCCAGCAAGATTCAGCACAGGAGGATGGAGAAGCCAGCCCTCATGAGAGAGCGGCAGATAGAGAGGTCGAGGACGATAATTGTATGCCTCCCTCCGAAGACGAGGCAAGCCTCGACGACGACGAATTCGTCGTGCCAGAGGATCCCGTCGAGCAAGAGCGTTTTCAATGCAGGCTTATGGCCACGGCAAGAAGCCTCAAGAAAAAACAGCAACAGCTTAGAGCTGATCAAGATTTGCTAGTCGACAGATGGACTGAAGTCCTTGCGGCCGAAGAGCATAAACTCGAACGCCCCTCCAAGAGCTACCCAAAGTGCAGGTTGCTACCCCGATTAGAGGAGGAAGCACTTAAACCTACATCACCAGCACTTGATACGGCCGACCGGCCACCTCGTGGCCGCGACAAAGAGGCCTCTCGGCCCTCCACTCAAGCCGCACCCCGTACCAAGGCACGGGAAAATGCACCTGACCTACGAGATATGTTGGAGGACAAGGCAAGGCAAACGAGATCGATCTACGGATCGCGTGGGCGCCCCACGACTCGAGACGGTAACAATCACGCCGGACACAAATCCGGTAGGGTCGAACACAGTAGACAAAGCTCATTGGAGCTACATCATGATATAGACCAGTACAGAGGCGCCACACACCCACTATGCTTCACAGACGAAGTAATGGATCACCAAATCCCCGAGGGTTTCAAACCCGTAAATATCGAATCATATGATGGCACAACAGATCCTGCGGTATGGATCGAGGATTATCTCCTTCATATCCACATGGCCCGTGGCAATGATCTCCACGCCATCAAATACCTCCCACTCAAGCTTAAAGGACCAGCTCGGCATTGGCTTAATAGCTTGCCAGCAGGATCAATCAATTGTTGGGAGGACTTGGAAGCCGCATTCCTCGACAATTTCCAGGGCACTTATGTGCGACCACCAGACGCCGATGACCTAATCCACGTAATTCAGCAGCCAGAGGAATCGGCCAGGCAATTCTGGACATGATTCCTAACAAAGAAAAATCAAATAGTCGACTGTCCGGACGCAGAGGCCCTAGCAGCCTTCAAGCACAATATCCGTGACGAGTGGCTTGCCCGGCACCTTGGACTGGAAAAGCCGAAATCTATGGCAGCACTCACGACACTCATGACCCGCTTTTGCGCGGGAGAAGACAGCTGGCTTGCTCGTAGCAACAATATGACCAAGAACCCTGGTAATTCGGATACCAGGGACAGTAGTGGCAGGTCGCGTCGCAACAAGCAGAAGCGCCGCATTAACGGCGAAAATGCTGAGGATACGGCAGTTAATGCCGGATTCAGAGGCTATAAATCCGGTCAGCAGAAAAAGGCATTCAAAAGAAATCCTAGGGGGCCATCCAGTTTGGACCGAATACTCGACCGCTTGTGCCAGATACATGGCACCCCCGAAAAGCCGGCCAATCACACCAACAGGGATTGTTGGGTGTTCAAGCAGGCAGGCAAGTTAAATGCCGAAAATACCGACAAGGGGCTGCATAGCGATGACGACGAAGAGCCCCGGCCGCCGAACAACAGTGGACAGAAGGGTTTTCCCCCACAAGTGTGGACGGTGAACATGATATACGCAACCCACATCCCAAGAGGGAGCGGAAGCGTGCGTTAAGGGACGTATACGCTGTAGAGCCAGTCTCCCCAAAGTTCAACCCATGGTCCTCTTGCCCGATCACCTTTGATCGAAAGGACCATCCCACTAGCACCCGTCATGGCGGATTCGCCGCATTGGTTCTAGACCCAATTATTGACGGATTTCATCTCACTAGAGTCCTTATGGACGGCGGCAGCAGCCTGAAGCTGCTTTACCAGGATACAATGCGGAAAATGGGCATAGATCCCTCGAGGATTAAGCCCACCAAAACGACCTTTAAAGGCGTAATACCAGGTGTAGAGGCCAACTGTACAGGCTCAGTCACACTTGAAGTGGTCTTCGGATCTCCGGATAACTTCCGAAGCGAGGAGTTAATCTTCGACATAGTCCCATTCCGCAGTGGCTATCACGCACTGCTCGGGCGAACCGCATTCGCCAAGTTCAACGCGGTACCTCACTACGCATACCTTAAGCTCAAGATGCCAGGCCCGCGAGGAGTAATTACGGTCAATGGAAACACCGAACGCTCCCTCCGAACGAAGGAGCACATGGCAGCCCTTGCAGCGGAAGTACAAAGCAGCCTCTCCACGCAGTTCTCCAGTCCGGCCATTAAACATCTGGACACCGTCAAGCGCACCCAGAGTAACCTACAACAAGACTGCCTGGCATGTTCCGAGCAGGCGTAGCAATGTGGCCCCAACCCCAGCCCTCGCAAAAATGCGACGCCAGTGCTTCGCGTACATAACTATGCTCTAGAAATACCATGGGTACAGGGGGAGGGGCACCATCACGGCACGCCCGAAACACGGCTTAAACCGCACCAGGGGCTGCCAATTTTTTAATTTTCTCTTCCTTTCAAGACTCCATTCTTCGGAAGGCCTGTTCGGCAGTTCAATTGCTGCACAAACGATGCAAGCACCAGGGAAGTAGACAAACCATGCCGCATTACGGAACTCCTAGGTGGTCTCTATCACGAGCAGTATGCCTGTTACGCATACCATTCCGCAGCCTGCCCCTGGAACGGACATGTTAAATAGTCCAACCTTTTGCTTATCGCATTATTTGTATCGTTCTGCTTTGATCGCAGCCCCTTTTTAATAAACAATGCATAGCTTTTGTCTATTTTTGCATTACTCTTTTTTTATAAATATATGTTCCTTAATGACATGTTGCACCCGTACACTTTGGTACGGCCAAATTACGCTAGGGGCTTTAGTACCCCTCAATATGGTGTGAGAAGTCCGAACACTTTAACAAGTGCGGCACCCCGAACTTATAGCATTATATGCATCGGCTCCGAATCATGTCTTGGGTCAATAGTTGGGTTTGCCCGGCTCCTATGTTTTGGTGCCTTACGTTCCGCTATGTCGGCTAAGGTAGCACTGGGAGAACTACTGCGATTGTGCCCCAGTTGAGCTGGGTCGAGCACCTCAGTAGAGAAAGCTAAAACTGACTGTCATGATGAAGCGAGAGCTGGTCGCTGTTCGAGAGGTTTTTCGAGTCCCTAAAGACTTATGCCGCTTAGAGCGAGGAGTCGGTTCTATCCGGCCAAGGCATGGATAGCGCCCCGAACTCGGTCTTTCGAATACCAGGGGCTTCGCCGAAATTTAAAATTATAGAATTCTATGGCTAAGTGAGAGTGTTCACGCATTATAGTCCGATTGCCTTGTTCGTTGTGCTGAGCGCCTCCCTCGAAGGACCCAAACATGGGAAAAAGAGCACTCAGGTTTATCCCCGAACACCCCAGCACTAGCGGCACGGGGGCAGAAGCCGATGACTCGCCATCTCTCAGAATTGATAAACAGCCGCACAGAAGGTAATATTTTAAATTCCAACAGCATTGCTTAGCGCATATGAACAAGTTTTCAGCACACAGGACAAAACGAGCGAGTTTTACTCAAAAATTACATCCCTGGAACATTCATCCACCATAAGGCAGACACCCTTCAGAACATCCTTATAATAACTCTTGGGCTTGCGATGCTCTTTCCCCGGCGGTGGACCATCCTTCACAAGCTTCTTAGCATCCAGCTTGCCCCAGTGCACCTTAGCACGGGCAAGGGCCCTACGGGCACCTTCAATGCAGACGGAGCGCTTGATGACTTCGAGGCTTGGACAGGCCCCCACCAGCCGCCGCACCAGCCCGAAATAGCTCCCAGGCAGAGCCTCTCCAGGCCACAGCCGAACTATGAGGCCCTTCATGGCCTGTTCGGCCGCCTTGTGGAGCTCGACCAATTGCTCCAGCTGGTCGCTCACGGGCACAGGGTGTCCGGCCTCAGCATACTGGGACCAGAACACCTTCTCTGTCGAGCTGCCCTCCTCGGCTCGATAGAATGCGACGGCATCGGACACGCTACGGGGAAGATCTGCGAATGCTCCTGGAGAGCTCCGGATTCGGGTAAGTAACAAGTAACTCACGTTTATGTGTTTGCTTTGCATAAAGAATGCCTTACCCGCCGCTATCTTTTTCACTGCATCCAACTCCTGGAGGGCCTTCTGGGATTCGGCCTTGGCAGACTTGGCATTTTTAATAGCCACCGCGAGCTCTGACACAGGCGTCTTTGAGTCCAGCTCCAAACTCTCATGTTTTTTCATGAGAGCCTGGAGCTCTTGCCGCACCTTGCCAACCTAGGCCTCATACTTCTCCTGCTCGGTGCGCTCCGTGGCCGACCTCTTCTCGGCCTCGAGCAACGCTTGCTTAAGGGTCTCCACCTCAGGCGTGGCCCCTACAATAGCCACGATAATCCTGTCATTTTTTGCAATTGCACCTTTATATATATATTTAAACAAGGTATTTCTTACCTTCCTTGTCCTCGAGCTGCTTCTTGGCACGCCCGAGCTCTTGCTCGGACTGCTCGAGGTTCTGCTTTAGCATGTCCACTTCCGCAGTCAGTGCGGCGGACGCCAGCAGAGAAGCCTGCATATGCATATTGACTCCTTTTTGTTAGACTCCTGCGAATTTTATTTGATCCTCTATTCGGCTTTTCTTCCCGAACGCCAAACAGAGCATCAGGGGCTACTGTCTACGCGGTAATATTATTTACACATTCTTTACTTACCTCGAAGCCTGTTAAAAGGCTAGCACAAGCTTCAGTCAGTCCGCTCTTGGCGGACTGAACCTTCTGGACCACCGCACTCATAATGGTGCGGTGCTCCTCGTCGATGGAGGCGCCTTTGAGCACCTCCAACAGATTGTCCGGCGCCTCCGGTTGGACGGGGGTCACCGGCACGGTGGGCTTGCTCCTCTTGGAAGGAGGTCGCCCGCCGGACTCTGGAACCTTTGAAGGTTCCGGAGCGGTGTCCGGCCTTGAGCCGGACTTGGAGCCCTAGGGGGTTTTATCCCCTTTACTCCTGGAGTCCGGGAGGTCGCCTTGCGGTGCCTCCAGGACCACCTCCTCCTGGCTTGGAACCTGTTGGGACAACACTTCGGCGTCGTCCGTAGGACGGGGGGAGGAAGCCGTCGGAAGCGAATTCACATCCGATGAGACCAGTGAACCGCTGGACGACGCGTCGAGCCAGTCTTTGGGTGGGCTACATAAACATATTCGACATAAGGGAAAGCTGTGCAATAAAGGAATACTATGAATTACTCTGGTATCCGGATACTTACAATTTTGCCAGGGGCTTGGCCCTGAGCAGCCACTCCTCTCCGCCGACGTCGGCGTTGGTGGAGTAGTCCGGAGGAAGGGTTTTCCCCTTCTTGGACCCTTCGGCCTCCCCTGTGAGGGCAGCCTTCCTTTTCTTCTCTCCCCCTGCTGGGGGGGAGAGGTATCTTCTTCCTCCTCATCGTCTTCACGGGAGTAATGCGCCTTGGAGCCGTCGGATGATGAACCAGGCACCTCCTGGCGCCGGGCACTTTTTCGAGTCCCCGTGGCCTTCTTCATGGCCTTCTTCTCCGGCACCACATAGGGTGCCAGAACCAGCAGCTTCGCCAAGCGGGCATCGGCTGGGTCTCCGGGCAAAGGAGCCGGACAGTCGATCTGTCCGGACTTCGCCTGCCAATCCTGTCAAAAGTAAGGGAGCTTAGATCCCGCATAGAGTTAAACTATGAAAAACTAATACCCTGTAAAAGGTACAAACAACTTACCGCGCTAGCGTGACGCTGCGTGCTGAATCCGCGATCCTCGGTAGCAGATGCGGGAGCCTCGGCTCCCTTGAAAAGCACCTTCCAGGCATCTTCGTACATCGTGTCGAAGAGCCGGCTCAGAGTTCGGTGCTGCGCCGGGTTGAACTCCCACAAATTGAAGGCTCGTTGTTGACACGGGAGGATCCGGCGGATGAGCATAACCTGGACTACGTTGACAAGCTTGAGCTGCTTGTTCACCAGGGTTTGGGTGCATGTTTGTAGTCCAGTCACCTCTTCTTTGCTGCCCCACGACAGGCCCGTCTCTTTCCAGGACGTGAGCCGCGTTGGGGGTCCGGACCGGAACTCGGGGGCTGCGACCCACTCAGGGTCGCGCGGCTCGGTGATGTAAAACCACCCCGATTGCCACTCCTTCAGGGTCTCCACAAAGGAGCCCTCGAGCCATGAGATGTTGGGAATCTTGCCCACCATGGCGCCTCCGCACTCCGCCTGGTTGCCATGCACCACCTTCGGCTTGACATTGAAAGTTTTGAGCCATAGGCCGAAATGGGGGCGGATGCGGAGGAAAGCCTCGCACACGACGATAAACTCCGAGATGTTGAGGATGAAGTTCGGGGCCAGATCATGGAAATCCAGGCCGTAGTAGAACATGAGTCCCCGGACGAATGGGTGGATAGGAAAGCCCAGTCCGCGGAGGAAGTGGGGAAGGAACACTACCCTCTCATCGGGCCTTGGGGTGGGGAGGAGCTGCCCCTCTTCGGGAAGCCGGTACGCGATGTCGTTAGACAAGTATCCGGCCTTCCTCAGTTTTTTGATGTGTCCCTCTGAGGGAGTCCTAGAATAGGGGGTGTTCGGATAGCCGGACTATACCTTCAGCTGGACTCCTGGACTATGAAGATACAAGATTGAAGACTTTGTCCCGTGTCCGGAAGGGACTTTCCTTGGCATAGAAGGCAAGCTTGGCGATACGGATATGTAGATCTCCTACCATTGTAACCGACTTTGTGTAACCCTAACCCTCTCCGGTGTCTATATAAACCGGAGGGTTTTAGTCCGTAGGACAACATTCACAACAACAATCATACCATAGGCTAGCTTCTAGGGTTTAGCCTCTCCGATCTCGTGGTAGATCTACTCTTGTACTACCTATATCATCAATATTAATCATGCAGGACGTAGGGTTTTACCTCCATCAAGAGGGCCCGAACCTGGGTAAAACTTCGTGTCCCTTGCCTCCTGTTACCATTCGGCCTAGACACACAGTTCGGGACCCCCTACCCAAGATCCGCCGGTTTTGACACCGACATTGGTGCTTTCATTGAGAGTTCCTCTGTGTCGTCGCCGTCAGGCTTGATGGCTCCTACGATCATCAATAGCGATGCAGTCCAGGGTGAGACCTTCCTCCCCAGACAAATCTTCGTCTTCGGTGGCTTCGCACTGCGGGCCAATTCACTTGGCCATCTGGAGCAGATCGAAAGCTATGCCCCTGGCCGTCAGGTCAGATTTGGAAGTTTAAACTACACGGCTGACATCCGCGGGGACTTGATCTTCGACAGATTCGAGCCACTGCCGAGCGCGCCGCACTGTCACGACGAGCATCATCTAGCTCTGCCGCCTAACAGTGCCCTGAAGGCCGCACCCGCATCGGCTTCGACCCTTAATTCGGAGCCAACTGCGTCGATCGAGGATGGGTGGTTGGACGCCGCCTCGGGGCTGCGATCCTAACGGCGATCGAGCCGAACACCAGCCCCGCACTCCGCGAGACTTGTCATCCCAAGGAGCCGGACTCCTCTCCGGACTCCAAACCATTCGCGCCTCTACCGATCGAATCCGATCGGGCACCGATCATGGAGTTTACTACCGCGGACATCTTTCAGCACTCGCCCTTTGGCGATATTATGAAATCACTAAAGTCTCTCTCTTTATCAGGAGAGCCCTGGCTGGACTACGGTCAGCAAGGTTGGGATACGGACGATGAAGAAATTCAAAGCCCACCCACCTCCCACTTTGTAGCCACTGTCGATGATTTAACCGACATGCTCGACTTCGACTCCGAAGACATCGACGGTATGGACGCCGATGAAGGAGACGATGAAGAACCAGCGCCTATTGGGCCCTGGAACGCCACCTCGTCATATGACGTATACATGGTGGACGCACCAAAAGATGACGACGATGAGCGGAAGGATGCACCGAAGGCTTGTTCCCTCGAAAAGCAGTCAAAGCGGCGACGCAAGCGCCGCCCCAAATCCTGCCTCGACAGAAATAGCAATCACAAAGACCCAGTGCTGGAGCAGGGCGAACCGCTGCCGGACAACGACAATCCGGATAATCAAACCGAACAAACAAATTCTATGAAGGATAATGGTCCGGACGACATAACGCCGGACAGGCACCCGGAGCAGCAGAATGCCCGTAAAAGGCTTGTTGCCACCACGAGGAGTCTGAAAAAGCAGAAGCAAAGGCTCAAGGCTGTGCAAGACACACTCCAAATCATATGGAGTAAAATACTCAACACAGTAGCGATGTACGCGACAATCACCCCTCCAAGAGCTACCCAAAGCGAAAGCTGCTACCTGGATTCGATGAGGAGGCCTCAGACCCCCCACAACTAAATATCAAAGCAGCCACCTGGCCGGATAGACGACCCCTCTACCAACACAGAGCGGCATACAACGCCACTCACAATACAACACGCGACCCATGCAAGGGCTCGCACCCAAAGGTCGGCGCAACAAGATCCATCTATGGCATACAATGCAACACAACAAACATCCGAACAACGCGGTACACCCAGCTACAGGGGTGCCGCACACCCCCTATGTTTCACCGATGAGGTGCTGACCATGAATTTCCAGAGGGATTCAAGCCCGTAAACATAGAGGCATACGATGGAACAACAGACCCTGGGGTCTGGATTGAGGACTACATCCTTCATATCCATATGGCTCGAGGAGATGATCTCCACGCCATCAAGTACTTACCCCTCAAGCTCAAAGGGCCAGCTCGTCACTGGCTTAAAGGCCTCCCCGAAAGCTCCATTGGAAGTTGGGAAGAGCTCGAAGACGCCTTTCGGGCAAATTTTCAAGGGACTTATGTCCGACCTCCGGATGCGGACGATTTGAGTCATATAACTCAACAGCCCGGAGAGTCAGCCCGAAAGCTTTGGAACAGGTTTCTTACTAAAAAGAACCAGATTGTCGACTGTCCGGACGCCGAAGCCTTGGCAGCTTTTAAGCATAGCGTCCGTGACGAATGGCTCGCCAGACACCTCGGCCAAAATAAGCCGAGAACGATGCGCATTAACAAACCTCATGACCCGCTTTTGCGCGGGTGAGGACAGCTGGCTAGCACACATAAAGGAGGAGATTGAAGGTGTGTTTGTATGTTGTAGGCAGGCATCGCTGGAGAGGTTTATCGATCGGTGTGTGTCGGAAAGGAGTTGTGGAGACTCCGGGAGAATGACCTAAAGAAAAAAATGAATGTGCCCGGTGGATAGAATGCCGAGGGAGGGGGAGGGCGAGGAGGGCGTGTGCATGCACGAGAGAAAGTTAGTGGTAGCTACAAAGGTTAGAGGATTGTGTGGGTGTAAGAGACTAACAAAGATCATAATTTGATATGAAAGCGGATTCATATATTTGAATAGGAGATCATAGTGTTTTAAACATTGCATGCATGAATATAGCGGTGATACACGTGCTGTGCACATGTTATACCATAATGTGATACATGGCGTTTGCAACTCATAGCTAAATGCCGAACAATCTAAACCATACTATACATCAAACAATCTCACATTTTATTTGAATTTGTGATAATGTGTGGCGTTTGCAGCTTACAACTAAATATCGAACAATCTAAACAATACAATATATCGAACATTCTCACATTTTATTTGAATTTGTGGTAATGTGTGGTGTTTGCAACTCACATCTAAATACTTGTAGGCGTAGGGGGCGGGGCACCATACATAATGTGATAAACACATTATACATATGAGACATGGTTTAGATTATGAAGATCTAGCTAGACCTGAAAATGTAATGTGATTTGAACTCAAAATAAAGTGGATACAAAAAATCTAGTTCGAGTTCATATAGTACACATAGTTCATATGTAACTCGAGACTAATCATGTTGTGTGCTGTGGAGATAATACACAAACGATGGTTTAACTTGACAAAAATGATGATTGTAGATCTTATTAAAACAGAGAAACGAATTCAAATGCTTTGACTTCACAACAATCATTACTGTAGATCTTATTCAAATAGAGAAACGAATTCAAATTTAGTTCATATTGAAGCGGTAGTATATACGTTTGGAATGCACTAAAACGTTCATTTGAGTAGTAGGTTGCATGCATTATACACGTAGTGAAATATTTTAATTGAACATAACATGAATTCAAAGTTTTGAATGACATTTGTAGTGCGCAATGATTTGGTACAGTACACGTTAGGCTTGTCCAGAAATTTCAACCCGCGCCTTGTTAGCCCGAAATATTTAAGATATATCTTTGTCTCGTTGTGCTTCAACAACTCCCTCCATCTCAACCCGCGCCTTGCTATTCCGAAATTACGACGCGCCCGGATTGGCAGAAATCCTGTGTTTTTAAATTCTCTGTTTTGCACGTGCATTCCTATCATATTCCTGTCTATTTCCTATCCCTGCATTGTTGGAATCCTCCAATTCAAACGAGCCCTTACAGAATTACTTCTCTTACAGATAGTTGTCAAAGAAAACCTTGTGTGGTTTGTCCCGCTCCTGCTGCGTCGTCGTCCACCCCAGCTCAGCTGCTCCAACGACAGAAGGGTCCAGCACAGCAGGGATCCGGCCTCCAGACTGTCTTTCGCCGCCTCAGATCTTCTTCCCCGCCGCTGGCAGCCATGAAAACTGCACTACCATCATCAACCGAGTAGATGACCTCGAGGACTACACGGGTCCGCAAGAGAGGTCGCACTCTTTCGTGTCTGCTTATGTTATGCATCGCGATTACTCATCATACAATGCAACACAAAAAACATCTGAACAACGCGGTACACCCAGCTACAGGGGTGCCGCACACCCCCTATGTATCACCGATGAGGTGCTAGACCATGAATTTCTAGAGGGATTCAAGCCCGTAAACGTAGAGGCATACGATGGAACAACAGACCCTGGGGTCTGGATTGAGGACTACATCCTTCATATCCATATGGCTCGAGGAGATGATCTCCACGCCATCAAGTACTTACCCCTCAAGCTCAAAGGGCCAGCTCATCACTGGCTTAAAGGCCTCCCCGAAAGCTCCATTGGAAGTTGGGAAGAGCTCGAAGACGCCTTTCGGGCAAATTTTCAAGGGACTTATGTCTGGCCTCCGGATGCGGACGATTTGAGTCATATAACTCAACAGCCCGGAGAGTCAGCCCGAAAGCTTTGGAATAGGTTTCTTACTAAAAAGAACCAGATTGTTGACTGTCTGGACGCCGAAGCCTTGGCAGCTTTTAAGCATAGCGTCCGTGACGAATGGCTCGCCAGACACCTCGGCCAAAATAAGCCGAGAACGATGGTCGCATTAACAAACCTAATGACCCGCTTTTGCGCGGGCGAGGACAGCTGGCTAGACAGATGCAGCACCAGCGACCCCAGTACATCTGAAGTTAGAGATGGAAACGGGAAATCACGGCGCAACATCAATAACAAACGCCGGAATAAAGAAGACATCACGAAGGGCACGGTAGTAAATGCCGGATTCAAAAGCTCTCGGCCAGGTCAAAAGCCGCCCCCTAAAGGTACCAGGGATGACCTGTCCAGCCTCAACAAAATTCTGGACCAAGTATGTCAGATCCATAGTACCCCTGGTAAACCTGCTAATCATACCCACAAAGAATGCTGGGTCTTCAAGTAGTCCGGCAAGCTCAACGCCATACACAAGGGGGAGGATACACCAAGTGAAGACGAGGACGAGCCTCCCAAGCAAGACACAGGGGAACAAAAGAAATTTCCACCAGAAGTCAAAACAGTAAACGTGTTACACGTGATCAAGGGAAAAAACAATGCGGCACTCCCAGGAAAATATACCCAAGTGCCTGTCACCGCGAAGTCCTACCACTGGTCATCTCAACCGATCACTTTAGACCATCGCGATTACTCAGCAAGTATCCGACACGCAGGATGGGCTGCCCTGGTATTAGACCCAGTAATTGGCGGATATCACTTCACACGAGTCTTGATGGACGGTGGCAGCAGCCTAAACCTAATATATCAGGATACAATCCGCGGGATGGGGTTAGACCCAACACAAATTTGCCATAGCAATACTACCTTTAAAGGAGTAATGCCAGGCCCAGGGGCTCGTTGTACAGGCTCCCTCCTACTACAAGTTATATTCGGCTCCCCCGATAACTTCCATCGCGAGCATCTAACCTTCCACATGGCTCCGTTTCAAAGTGGCTATCAAGTACTTCTCGGACGCGAAGCTTTCGCTCGATTTAATGCAATACCACACTACGCCTCCCTCACACTCAAGATGCCCGGTCGACGTGGCATCATTTCAGTGCACGGAAATATCAAGCGATCTCTGCGCGCCGAAGAGAGTGAGGCTACCTTGGCAGCCGCACACTAAAGGCGCCCGGACCAGCGAAAGCATCCAATAGGTCGTCAAGATCTCAGACACAACTAATCGAGTCCGGCGCTGCTACTTGTACCGAATAAATGGTCACACCCCTATTTGTCAATACAAGGGGCTCAACGCGCGCAGACAAGTGGCAATTTCTTCTCATCTTGAATTATACATGGTTTCTTTAAAAACTATCATTTTGCACGACAACTTTTTCACCTAAATTCCTCTCTTTTACAGATGATCATCGTGCTACACCCGTCCAGGATACGGCACAACGGAGACACAGGCGCAGACGTGCAGCAGGGACCCGCTCCAAGGATTCTTTTTAGATTAAGACCCTGCGTAAACCTTTTTTACTGTCTCTTGTTGATACATATCCACCGTTGAGAAGGATGCTGACGTCTTGGCATGTGGCCACGCCAGAACAATGCACGTACCTGGACACAAGGGGCTTCTTACAAAGGCCATTATTTAGGCCCGGTTTATACCACTAAGACCGAATACCTTAGGGAGTGTTCGACGTCGCGAGTTTGGCCTTATATGCATCAGCTCCGAATCATTGTCTTTGGTCAAATGTTGGGTTTGCCCGGCTCCTGTGTTTTGGTGCCTTACGTTCCGGTTTACTGGCTCAGGTAGCACCAGGAGAACTACTGCCATTGTGCCCTGGTTCATCCGGACGAGTACCTCAGTAGAGAAAGCCAAAAACTGACTGTCATGATATAGCGTGAGACTGGTCAACCACTCGATGACCTGTTGGAATGTTAGAATTCCTCCGCCTTAACGAAGGGCCGTTTTCCGGCCAGGCATGTATGCACCCCGGGATTGGGAGAGTGCGGAGCCACCAGGGGCTATTTAGTAGCCCCACTATCAAACTCCTATGGCTAAGTGAAAGTGCTAAAGCATTATAGTACGGTTGCCTCGCTCGCTCCGCTATCACCTCCTTAATAGGACCAAGACGTTGGGTTAAGTGTGAACGCGTGTTTCTGCGAGCACCTCTGCATTATATGCGCGAGGTTGAAGCCGACGGCTGCAATCTTTCAGGTTATACACATGTATACATAAACGGCCGCCCAGGAGGCATCATATTACTTTCAGGCAAAAGTATAAAAATAGCCTTATAAAAATTTATAAAAGCATTTCTCTTACAATGAGATTACATATCACTCAAACATAATATTTTTTGAGCACTAGGTCTCTATCAAACGAGCACCCTCTAGAACTTCTTCAAAGTAGTGCTCAGCAGCCATTCGGCCTATGGCTGAATCCCGCGCTACAACAGTGGTAGCATCCATCTCCGCCCAGTATGCTTTCAAACGGGCAAAGGCCATCCGTGAGCCCTCTATGCACGCCGACCACTTCATCGCATTAATGCGCGGCACCACGTCAAGGATCTGCTGCACCAAGCTGAAATAGCTGTTCGGTTTTGGCCTTTCCGGCCATAGCTGATCCACAACAGACCTCATGGCGAGTCCGGACAACCTATTCAGTTTGGCCCATTCGGCTAATTGGTCAGTCAATGAAAGTGGACGCTCAGGAGAATGGAATTGTGTCCAAAACAGCTAGTCCACTTCACGGTCCGTCTGACCCTGGAAGTACTTGGCCGCATCGGCAGCACTCGCCGCCAAATCCATGTACACATCCTCCGAACTCCACAGCCGATCCAGAGGGGCATACCGTGGATCTCCGAACTTCCTCCGCAACATAAAGAATTTCCCAGCTGCAATATCCCCGGCTTCCCGCTGCTCCTCCGTCTTCGCCCTCATAGCAGAGCGGGTGTCTTTTCTCGTTGCAGCGGCCTTCTCAAGGTCCGATGCCTTTGCTAGGTTTTCCTTTTCAAGAACCCGGCAACGGTCGGCGGCGGCTTTTAATTCTATGGCCATCTTGGCCACTTTATCTCGGCTCTCGCCATGCGCAGCCTTCTCGGCTTTCAACTCTTCGGCCGCCTTCAAAGCAGCCGCATTACCAAACCTCGCTTGTTCCTTGGCTTCAACAGTGGCAGCTCCATCTGCAGTCACAGCATATTAAAGATAATGGCATCATGCTGCTCTTACTATGTGGCGTTTACCAGACAATGACACTTACCCTGTGCCTCATCAAGCCTTTTGTTAACAAGCTCGATGCCGGTGTCTGCCGCATCCAACTGCCGTTTTATATGGGCAAACTCGCTAGTCCGGCTAGCCACCGGAGCTTCCATCACCTGCACATAGAGGCAGTATGGTTATTACTAGGAATATGATCCTCTGTTGTTCGTCGTTTCCGACGAAAACCAGAGTCTCGGGGGCTACTATCTACACAGGGCACACCTAGCATGTGCAGGACTATCATACATTATTTTACGTACCTCAAAGCCTGTCAGTAGACTCATAAAAGCTTTATGCAATCCGCTTTCGGCGGACGAGATTCTCTCCATCACCGTATTCATCATCATACGGTGTTCATTTGAGATGGCCGCTCGCCCCACCAACTCCCTCAGAACATCCGATCGCACACTAGACGGTGCCGGACTCTTTTGTCTGCTCTCTTCGGGATCCGGACACTGGGAGCTTCGGGGGTCAAGATTATCTTCTAGCCTCACTAGACTCGGAGAGGCCCTCCGCAACGACACTTCGGGGTCGCCCGCTTCCGGAGCGGAGGAGTCTGAAGGAGGCGTTTCGCTCTCCATCATCTCTGGAAGAAGATCCCCCGAAGACGAGCTCATTTGAGAGGGGCTAAGGCCCGAACTTCAAAATATATGCGGTGGTTATTTCCTCAAAAGAAAAAGATGGCATACCTGTGCTATTACAGTATTTCGGGTCACTTACGACTCGCTGGAGAATTGATCCCCCCGCGGACTTAGTGCGGCAAAAGCACCCCCCAAGGTAGGACCCTCTGTGGGAGACTTCTTCTCCCGTTTGGAAGCTTCGGCTTCCGAATCCCTGGGCGCGGCCCTTATCCTCCTCCGGTCGTCTTCCTTCATGGAGACGCTCGCTCCCTCGGTTAGAATGGGCAGCATTGGGGGCCCGTGTCCGCCCGTATTATCCTCCCCAGAATCTTCCTTCAAGGGCTCCGGGCAAGGTGCGACCTGGAGCATCTTTTCCAATACCGGATTGTCCAAACCCTCAGGGAGGGGGGCCGAACACCAAATCAACTTCGCCTTTGTTATCTAGTCCTGGTCAAAAAGCGAACTCTCAGAAATAACTTCGTAACAAATGAGAGGTAGTATGTTCGGCCGGATGATTCCTTACCTGTTCGGCGGCATGTTTACTACTCAGGCCCACGTCCTCGGTGATTTCCGGACACTCTACCTGAGGTCCGAAGAATGACTTGTACATCTCCTCGTGCATCAGGCCGAGGAAATTTTGAATGACATGCAGTCCCTCGGGATTGAACTCCCACAAGCGAAGGGGCCGGCGTTTGCAAGGCTTGACTTGACGAACCAGCATAACTTGAATTACCGCAACCAAATTAAAGTCTCCGTTGAAGAGATCTCGAATGCGGCTCTGCAGTAAAGGCACGTCCTTGGCTGGACCCCAGCTCAGACCTCTGCTAATCCACGACATCAGTTATGGTGGAGGGCCCGAGCGGAAAACAGGGGAGGCCGCCCACTTGGCACTTCTAGGAGCCGTGATGTAGAACCACTCCTGTTGCCACAATTTAGAAACCTCTGTAATGGAACCTTTGGGCCAAGGAGCTCCCGTCATCTTACGTATTGAGGCACCTCCACACGCTGCATGTTGCCCCTCGATCATCTTCGGCTTTACTTCAAAGGTCTTGAGCCACAGGGCGAAGTGAGGGGTAACCCGGAGGAAGGCCTCACACACGACAATAAACGTCGTGATACGAAGAAAGGAGTTCGGAGCTAGGTCATGGAAATCTAGCCCGTAATAAAACGTGAAACCCCTGACGAAAGGATCCAGAGCTAGGCCTAGACCTCGGAGGAAGTGGGAGACGAACACGACGATCTCGTTGGGTTCGGGGGAGGGGACGTCCTGCCCTCGGGCAAGCAACCGATGCGGAATCTCGGCGGTCATATATCTGGCCTCCCTCAACTTTTTGATGTCTTCTTCCGTGACGGAGGAAGGAATCCATCGGCCTTGAAGGCTAGATCCGGACATGATTGAAGGTTCGGAGCACCTGACCTGAACTTCGGGTGTTTGAGCTCGAGGTGGGGGAAGGATTCAATTGAGCACGGGAGGGAAAAAGTAAAGCCTTGCCCCCTTATAAAGAGGGTGAATATCAAGCGTCCTCTCCGTGGCCGTTTGGACTTGCCTATAGTCTAGGAGTCCTAGAAGCGGTTGGGTTACCCACGCTCGTATTAATGAGAATCCCGGAATAAGGGGACACGATCTCTGCTTTAACAAAGACGTGCCAAGGAAACCGCCTCGCATAACACGCTGAGGTGGGGTAATAAAACGATTCGGATAAAGGCTTGGCCGTGGTGCGATGTCGCACTATGGAGTACATCGGCAGATTAGATTTGTGTAAATATTATTCTCTCTATGGCAATGTGTGGAAACTTATTTTGCAGAGCTGGACACTATCTTTGTGTTCAAAATCTTCTATGAAGTACTTGGAGGAGGAACCCGCCTTGCAATGCCGAAGATAATCTGCGCGCCGGACTCGTCGTCATTGAAGCCTGGTTCAGGGGCTACTGAGGAAGTCCTGGATTAGGGGGTGTTCGGATAGGCGGACTAGACCTTCAGCTGGACTCCTGGACTATGAAGATACAATATTGAAGACTTCGTCCCGTGTCCGGAAGGGACTTTCCTTGGCATGGAAGGCAAGCTTGGCGATACGGATATGTAGATCTCCTACCATTGTAACCGACTTTGTGTAATCCTAACCCTCTCCGGTGTCTATATAAACCGGAGGGTTTTAGTCCGTAGGACAACATTCACAACAACAATCATACCATAGGCTAGCTTCTAGGGTTTAGCCTCTCCGATCTCGTGGTAGATCTACTCTTGTACTACCCATATCATCAATATTAATCAAGCAGGACGTAGGGTTTTACCTCCATCGAGAGGGCCCGAACCTGGGTAAAACTTCGTGTCCCTTGCCTCTTGTTACCATCCGGCCTAGACGCATAGTTCGGGACCCCCTACCCGAGATCCGCCAGTTTTGACACCGACACCCTCCGTGATGGAGGAGACCATCCACTTGCCTCCCGCTCCGGACATGGCTGGAGAAGGTTGAGGTGGGGAGTGCGGACTTGGGCGCTGGGGCTCGAGTGCGCGAAAATGGATAGGCAAAGGAGGAAGAAGGCGTAGGTGAAAAGGTGGATCCTTATCCCCTTATATGGGTGGACGCAACTGCGTGTCCCCACCAGCCTGGTAAAACTCGCCTATGTCCAAGCGCCGTAATCAATGGCACGGTTGGATTACCCACGCCCGTATTGATGAGAATCCCGGAATAAGGGGACACGATCTCTGCTTCGACGAGACGTGCCAAGGAAACTGCCTCGCATGACACGCTGAGGTGGGACAATAAAACGATTCGAATAAAGGCTTGGCCGTGGTGCGATGTCACACTACGGAATACGTCAATAGATTAGATTTGTGTAAATATTATTCTCTCTATGGCAATATGTGGGGAGCCGGACACTATCTTTGTGTTCAAAATCTTCTATGAAGTACTTGGAGGAGGAACCTGCCTTGCAATGTCGAAGACAATCTGCGCCGGACACTATCTTTGTGTTCAGGGGCTACTGAGGGAGTCCTGGATTAGGGGGTGTCCGGATGGCCGGACTATACCTTCAGCCGGACTCCTGGACTATGAAGATACAAGATTGAAGACTTCATCCCGTGTCTGGAAGGGACTTTCCTTGGGGTGGAAGGCAAGCTTGGCGATACGGATATATAGATCTCCTACCATTGTAACCGACTTTGTGTAACCCTAACCCTCTCTGGTGTCTATATAAACCGGAGGGTTTTTAGTCCGTAGGACAACATACAGAACAACAATCATACCATAGGCTAGCTTCTAGGGTTTAGCCTCTCCGATCTCGTGGTAGATCTACTCTTGTACTACCCATATCATCAATATTAATCAAGCAGGACGTAGGGTTTTACCTCCATCATGAGGGCCCGAACCTGGGTAAAACTTCGTGTCCCTTGCCTCCTGGTACCATCCGGCCTAGACGCACAGTTCGGGACCCCCTACCCGAGATCCGCCGGTTTTGACACCGACACGGGGGCTTAGCTGCAGTCCAGTACTCGCCTAAGTTTGTAAAATCCTACCGAGTGGCGAGAAACCCTCCCACTCGGGGGCTTAGCTGCAGTCCAGTACTCGCCTAAGTTTAAAAAATCCTACCGAGTGGTGAGCAATCCTCCCACTTGGGGGCTTAGCTGTAGTCCAGTACTCGCCTAAGTTTGTAAAATCCTACCGAGTGGTGGGCAACCCTCCCACTCGGCGGCTTAGCTGCGGTGCAGTAGTTGCCTAATTTTGTAAATTCTACCGAGTGGTGAGCAATCCTCCCACTTGGAGGCTTAGCTGCAGTACAGTACTCGCCTAAGATTTAAAATCTGCCCTCATCTGCAAGGACGACGAGGTGCAGGTCGACTACAACCTTCTCCTTTGGAGCTGCGCCACAAATACAACATATGCTCCATCCCTACCCGCAAGGACGACGAGGGGCAGATCGACCACGGCCTTCTTCTCCGAACTACGCCACAAAAACAACGTGCGCTCCATCTCCATCCACAAGGACGACGAGGTGCAAGTCGACCGCAATCCTTTTCCTAGGAGCTGCACCACAAGTACAACGTACGCTCCATCCCTACCCGCAAGGGCGATGAGGTGCAGGTCGACCGCGGCCCTCTTCTCCGAGCTACGCCACAAATACAACGTGCGCTCCATCCTTGTCCGCAAGGACGACGAGGCACAGGTCGACTGCAACCTTCTTCTTCGAGCTACGCCACAAATACAACGTACGCTCCATCCTTGTCCGCAAGGACGACGAGGCGCAGGTTGACTGCAACCTTCTCCTTCATGCTACGCCACAGATACAACATGCGCTCTATCCTTGTCCGCAAAGACGACAAAGTGCAGTTTGATTGAAGTCTCCATTTCAAGGTTGCATCTCAAACACGAAGGTCATTCCAAATAGGGAGCAGATTCCAAAAGCAATCGCAAGCATACTCAAAAGCAGTTCGGATAAATCCTAAAGTTCCAACCGACAAATCAAAAGTATTCGAGCATCAAGCCCTAAGGAGTTTAATGGTTACAGCAACCACTCAGCATTCCGAGGCAAATTTAAGACAAGTTTAAATCTCATAGTTTGTTCACTCGGCAGGAGGAGGGCTGGCGGGTTCGACGAATTCATCCAAGTCGATTCCATCTGCGATCCGAGTGGCAGCAGGGATGAAAGTCTCCATAAAGGACTAGAAGTTGTGCCTTTTGGTGTTGGCGACCTTGATCGCCGCCAGCTGGACTTCACGAACTTCCTTGCAGTGGACCCTTAACAAGGACAACGCCATGTCAGCACCACACCGGGCAGAGGACTTCTTCCACTCTAGCACTTGATACGTATCCAACGTATCTATAATTTTTGATTGCTCATGCTATATTATCTACTGTTTTGAATGTTTATGGGCTTTATTATACACTTTTATATCATTTTTTTGGACTAACCTATTAACCCAGAGCCCAGTGCCAGTTTTTGTTTCTACCCTGTTTTAGGGTTTCGAAGAAAAGGAAAATCAAACGGAGTCCAATTGACCTGAAACTTCACGGAACTCTTTTTTGGAAGGAAAGAAGCCCAGAAGACTTGGAGTGCATGTCGGGGGGGGGGGGTCTGCGAGGAGGTCACGAGGCAGCGGGGCGCGCCCACCCCCCTCGGCGCGCCCTCCACCCTCGTGAGCCCCTCATGGCCCCCCTGACGTACTTCTTCCGCCTATATATCTCCATATACCCTAAAAACATCCATGAGCACAATAGATCGGGAGTTCCGCCGCCAGAAGCCGCTATAGCCACCGAAAACCAATCTAGACCCGTTCCGGCACCCTGCCGGAGGGGGCAATCCTTCTCCGGTGGCCATCTTCATCATCCCGGTGCTCTCCATGATGAGGAGGGAGTAGTTCTCCCTCGGGGCTGAGGGTATGTACCAGTAGCTATGTGTTTGATCTCTCTCTCTCTCTCGTGTTCTTGAGATGATACGATCTTGATGTATCGCGAGCTTTGCTATTATAGTTGGATCTTATGTTTCTCCTCCCCCTCTACTCTCTTGTAATGAATTGAGTTTCCCCTTTGAAGTTATCTTATCGGATTGAGTCTTTAATATTTGAGAACACTTGATGTATGTCTTGCCATGCGTATCTGTGGTGACAATGGGATACCACGTGATTCACTTGATGTATGTTTTGGTGATCAACTTGCGGGTTCCGCCCATGAACCTATGCATAGGGGTTGGCACACGTTTTCGTCGTGATTCTTCGGTAGAAACTTCGGGGCACTCTTTGAGGTTCTATGTGTTGGTTGAATAGATGAATCTGAGATTGTGTGACGCATATCGCATAATCATACCCACAGATACTTGAGGTGACATTGGAGTATCTAAGTGACATTAGGGTTTTGGTTGATTTGTGTCTTAAGGTGTTATTCTAGTATGAACCCTAGGGTTGTTTGTGACACTTATAGGAATAGCCCAACGGATTGATTGGAAAGAATAACTTTGAGGTGGTTTCATAACCTACCATAATCTCTTCGTTCGTTCTCCGCTATTAGTGACTTTGGAGTGACTCTTTGTTGCATGTTGAGGGATAGTTATGTGATCCAATTATGTTATTATTGTTGAGAGGACTTGCACTAGTGAAAGTATGAACCCTAGGCCTTGTTTCCTAGCATTGAAATACCGTTTACGCTCACTTTTATCATTAGTTACCTTGCTGTTTTTATAATTTCAGATTACAAATACCTTTATCTACCATCCATATACCACTTGCTTCACCATCTCTTCACCGAACTAGTGCACCTATACAATTTACCATTGTATTGGGTGTGTTGGGGACACAAGAGACTCTTTGTTATTTGGTTGTAGGGTTGCTTGAGAGAGACCATATTCATCCTACGCCTCCTATGGATTGATAAACCTTAGGTCATCCACTTGAGCGAAATTTGCTACTGTCCTACAAACCTCTGCACTTGGAGGCCCAACAACGTCCACAATAAGAAGGTTGTGTAGTAGACATCAAGATCTTTTCTAGCGCCGTTGCCGGGGAGGTGAGTGCTTGAAGGTATATCTTTAGATCTTGCAATCGATTCTTTTAGTTTCTTATTTTATCACTAGTTTAGTCTATAAAAGAAAACTATAAAAAATGGAATTGAGTTTGTCTCATACGCTTCACCTTTTTAATATCTTTCGTGAGTGTGATGGAAAGGATAATTGTGCTCAAGTGCTAGAAGAAGAAATCTATAAAATGTTTGGCACCAAATCTTTGAATGATGAGCATGATTGCAATGTTGTTAGTATGAATTCCTTGAATATCCATGATGCTAATGATATGCAAAGCCACAAGCTTGGGGAAGCTATGTTTGATGAAGATGATATTTTTTGTCCCCCAAGTTTTGATGAGAAAATATATTATGATGAAAGTATGCCTCCTATCTATGATGATTATTGTGATGACATGTATGCTTTAAAGAACAATGGTAACCATGAAACTTGTCATCTTGATCTTAATTTTCAATCCCATGATAGTTACTTTGTTGAGTTTGCTCCCACTATTATTCATGAGCAGAATTTTGCTTGTGTGGAGAGTAATAAAATTTCTATGCTTGTAGATCATGAAAATAATGCTTTAGGTGCTGGTTATATTGTTTAATTCATTCATTATTCTACTAAAAATTATTATGAGGGAGGAACATATGCTTGTAGGAATTGCAATAATATCAAGTTTCCTCTCTATGTGCTTAAAATTTTGAAGTTATGCTTGTTTTACCTTCCTATGCAAGTTGATTCTTGTTCCCACAAGTTGTTTGATCACAAAATCCCTATCCATAGGAAGTGGGTTAGAATTAAATGTGTTAGTCATATTATTCATGATGCTCCCTTTATGTTACAATTCTTATCTTTTATGTGAGCATCATTGAAATCATCATGCCTAGCTAGGGGCGTTAAACGATAGCGCTTGTTGGGAGGAAACCCAATTTTATTTTTGTTCCTTGATTTTTGTTCCTGTTTAGTGATAAATAAATTATCTAGCCTCTGTTTTTGTTGTGTTTTTTGTGTTTAATTAGTGTTTGTGCCAAGTAGAACCGTTGGGAAGACTTCGGGAAAGTCTTGATTGAACTTGCTGTAAAAAACAGAAACTTTAGCGCTCACGAGAACTGCTGTCATTTTTAATTGGAAAGTGATATTTAGTTAATTCTTTTTGCAGATGATTAAAATATCAATTCCCCAGGTCCAGAAATTTATTTGAGAATTTTATGAGTTCCAGAAGTATACGTTTGATTCAGATTACTACAGGATGTTCTGTTTTTGACAGATTCTGTTTTTCATGTGTTGTTTACTTATTTTGATGAATCTATGGCTAGTAAAATAGTTTATAAACCATAGAGAAGTTGGAATACAGTAGGTTTAACACCAATATAAATAAATAATGATTTCATTACAGTACCTTGAAGTGGTGATTTACTTTCTTATACTAACGGAGCTTACGAGTTTTCTGTTAAGTTTTGTGTTGTGAAGTTTTCATGTTTTGGGTAAAGATTTGATGGACTATGGAATAATGAGTGGAAAGAGCCTAAGCTTGGTGATGCCCAAGGCACCCCAAGGTAATATTCAAGGAAAACCAAAAGCCTAAGCTTGGGGATGCCCCGGAAGGCATCCCCTCTTTCGTCTTCATTCATCGGTAACTTTACTTGCCACATGATATGTGTTTTGCTTGGAGTGTCATTTTATTTCATTATGCTTTTCTTGCTGTTTGAATAAAATACCAAGATCTGAAATTATTAAATGTGAGAGAGTCTTCACATAGTTGCAAAATTATTCAACTACTCATTGATCTTCACTTATATCTTTTGGAGTAGTTTGTCATTTGCTCTAGTGCTTCACTTATATCTTTTAGAGCACGGTGGTAGATTTGTTTTATTGAAACTATTGATCTCTCATGCTTCACTTAGATTATTTTGAGAGTCTTAAATAGCATGGTAATTTGCTTAAATAATCCTAATATGCTAGGTATACAAGAAGAATAATAAAATTCTCTTATGAGTGTGTTGAATACTATGAGAAGCTTGATACTTGATAATTGTTTTGTGATATGGAGATGGTGATATTAGAGTCATGCTAGTTGAGTAGTTGTGAATTTAAGAGATACTTGTGTTAAAGTTTGTGATTCCCGTAGCATGCACATATAGTGAACCGTTATGTGATGAAGTCAGAGCATGATGTATTTATTGATTGTCCTCCTTATGAGTGGCGGTCGGGGACGAGCGATGGTCTTTTCCTACCAATCTATCCCCCTAGGAGCATGCGCGTAGTACTTTGTTTCGATAACTAATAGATTTTTGCAATAAGTATGTGAGTTCTTTATGACTAATGTTGACTCCATGGATTATACGCACTCTCACCCTTCCACCATTGCTAGCCTCTCTAGTACCGCGCAACTTTCGCTGGTACCATAAACCCACCATATACCTTCCTCAAAACAGCCACCATACCTACCTATTATGGCATTTCCATAGCCATTCCGAGATATATTGCCATGCAATTTTCCACCGTTTCGTTTATTATGACACGCTTCATCATTGTCATATTGCTTTGCATGATCATGTAGTTGACATCGTATTTGTGGCAAAGCCACCGTTCATAATTCTTTCATACATGTCACTCATGAGTCATTGCACATCCTGGTACACCGCCGGAGGCATTCATATAGAGTCATATCTTGTCCTAAGTATCGAGTTGTAATTCTTGAGTCGTAAGCAAATAAAAGTGTGATGATCATCGTTATTAGAGCATTGTCCCAGTGAGGAAAGGATGATGGAGACTATGATTCCCCCGCAAGTCGGGATGAGACTCCGGACGGAAAAAAGAAAGAAAGAGAAAAGGCCCAAAAATAAAAAAAATGAGAGAAAAAGAGAGAAGGGGCAATGCTACTATCCTTTTACCACACTTGTGCTTCAAAGTAGCACCATGATCTTCATGATAGAGAGTCTCCTATGTTGTCACTTTCATATACTAGTGGGAATCTTTCATTATAGAACTTGGCTTGTATATTCCAATGATGGGCTTCCTCAAAATGCCTTAGGTCTTCGTGAGCAAGCAAGTTGGATGCACACCCACTAGTTTCTTTTGTTGAGCTTTCATATACTTATAGCTCTAGTGCATCCGTTGCATGGCAATCCCTACTCACTCACATTGATATCTATTGATGGGCATCTCCATAGCCCGTTGATACGCCTAGTTGATGTGAGACTATCTTTTCCCTTTTTGTTTTCTCCACAACCACCACTCTATTCCACCTATAGTGCTATATCCATGGCTCACGCTCATGTATTGCATGAAGATCGAAAAAGTCTGAGAACATCAACAGTATGAAACAATTGCTTGGCTTGTCATCGGGGTTGTGCATGATTTAAATATATTGTGTGGTCAAGATAGAGCATAGCCAGACTATATGATTTTGTAGGGATAACTTTCTTTAGCCATGTTATTTTGAGAAGACATAATTGCTTTGTTAGTATGCTTGAAGTATTATTATTTTCTATGTCAATATGAACTTTTGTCTTGAATCTTTCAGATCTGAATATTCATACCACAATTAAGAAGAATTACATTAAAATTATGCCAAGTAGCACTCCGCATCAAAAATTCTGTTTTTGTCGTTTACCAACTCGAGGACGAGCAGGAATTAAGCTTGGGGATGCTGATACGTCTCCAACATATCTATAAATTTTGATTTCTCCATGCTATATTATCTACTGTTTTGAATGTTTATGGGCTTTATTATACACTTTTATATCATTTTTTTGGACTAACCTATTAACCAGAGCCCAGTGCCAGTTTCTGTTTTTACCCTGTTTTAGGGTTTCGAAGAAAAGGAAAATCAAACGGAGTCCAATTGACCTGAAACTTCACGGAACTCATTTTTGGAAGGAAAGAAGCCCAGAAGACTGGAGTGCACGTCGGGGGGATCTGCGAGGAGGTCACGAGGCAGGGGGGTGCGCCCACCCCCCTGGGCGCGCCCTCCACCCTCGTGAGCCCCTCGTGGCCCCCTGACGTACTTCTTCCGCCTATATATCTCCATATACCCTAAAAACATCCGTGAGCACAATAGATTGGGAGTTCCGCCGCCAGAAGCCTCCGTAGCCACTGAAAGCCAATCTAGACCCGTTCTGGCACCCTACCGGAGGGGGCAATCCTTCTCCGGTGGCCATCTTCATCATCCCGGTGCTCTCCATGACGAGGAGGGAGTAGTTCTCCCTCGGGGCTGAGGGTATGTACCAGTAGCTACGTGTTTGATCTCTCTCTCTCTCTCGTGTTCTTGACATGATACGATCTTGATGTATCGCTAGCTTTGCTATTATAGTTGGATCTTATGTTTCTCCTCCCCCTCTACTCTCTTGTAATGAATTGAGTTTCCCCTTTGAAGTTATCTTTTCAGATTGAGTCTTTAAAGATTTGAGAACACTTGATGTATGTCTTGCCGTGCGTATCTGTGGTGACAATGGGATACCAGGTGATTCACTTGATGTATGTTTTGGTGATCAACTTGCGGGTTCCTCCCATGAAGCTATGCATAGGGGTTGGCACACGTTTTCGCCATGATTCTATGGTAGAAACTTTGGGGCACTCTTTGAGGTTCTATGTGTTGGTTGAATAGATGAATCTGAGATTGTGTGACGCATATCGTATAATCATACCCACGGATACTGGAGGTGACATTAGGGTTTTGGTTGATTTGTGTCTTAAGGTGTTATTCTAGTACGAACTCTAGGGCTGTTTGTGACACTTATAGGAATAGCCCAACGGATTGATTGGAAAGAATAACTTTGAGGTGGTTTCGTACCCTACCATAATCTCTTCGTTCGTTCTCCGCTATTAGTGACTTTGGAGTGACTCTTTGTTGCATGTTGAGGGATAGTTATGTGATCCAATTATGTTATTATTGTTGAGAGGACTTGCACTAGTGAAAGTATGAACCCTAGGCTTTGTTTCCTAGCATTGTAATACCGTTTACGCTCACTTTTATCATTAGTTACCTTGCTCTTTTTATAATTTTAGATTACAAATACCTTTATCTACCATCCATATACCACTTGTTTCACCATCTCTTCGCCGAACTAGTGCACCTATACAATTTACCATTGTATTGGGTGTGTTGGGGACACAAGAGACTCTTTGTTATTTGGTTGCAGGGTTGCTTGAGAGAGACCATCTTCATCCTACGCCTCCTACGGATTTATAAACCTTAGGTCATCCACTTGAGTGAAATTTGCTACTGTCCTACAAACCTTTGCACTTGGAGGCCCAACAACATCTACAAGAAGAAGGTTGTGTAGTAGACATCAGCACTCGACCAGGAATCTCATTGAGTACAGTCATCAGAGATTCGAGGTCATTTTGAAGCGTCGCCCTTGGCCAGAGTGATGAGTCGATCCGTGAAACTGCCACCTTCAGACAAGCGAGGTAACTTGTGACGCCGGCGACACGGGATTCCAGTCGAAGCACATTCATGGCAGCCTCGTCACCGTCCGGAGAAACAATATGGTCTAAACCTGTCTCGATCCATCCAGTTTCCTCGTTAAAGTTTTGGCAGAATTCTGTAGTCAAAGAGTTATTGAGTCGACTGGACAGGATTAACTTGCAAGCAGGAAAGCAGTCGGATTAAAAGGAGTACCTTCCAGCATAAGATAGAGCTTCTTGGCAAGAGTTCTCAGATAGGCTTCCGTGCCATTTCTCTTACGGACCGCGGACTCCAGCTTCTCATTCAGATCAATATTATCCTTCTTCAGACGAGTTACCTCTTGGTTGGACTCATTGAGAGAGGACTTCAGCTTGTTTACTTCTCCTTCCAACACTCCGACCGAAGCCAGCTTTTGGTCTGCAAGGGCAGCCTTGTCTTGAGCTTCCTTCTGCGTAGCTGCAAGGTCCAAGTCCTTCTTCTCCAGAGCCAACTTCATTTTCTCCGCAAAAGAAGCAATCGGATCAAACAAGAGATCGAAGAAATATCTTAAAAGACGATCGACGTGAACAGTCGACAGACAGTTACCTTCCATACCAGCAGCTTCATCTTGAGCTTTCTTCAACTTTTGTTGGGCCAGCTCCAAGTCGAGGTTGAGTTGCCTCTGCTTCTCCTCAAATTCGGCAAACTTAGAAATGAGAGTACAAGATTTCTGTAGAAGATAAAAGACATGTCAATTGACAAGATCAAAGATTATTTACTTCCGAGTGAATAAAACTTAAAAGTTTACTCATACCCCAGCCGACTGCCCGCAGTCGACCGTGGTCTCGGGGACTACACCCAGCGGGTGCACTTGGCATGCCCCCACTGATTCAGACCCCACTCGACCGGTCCGCCCGGGTCGAGTAAAAAAAACTATTCAGACCCCGGCCGACTGCCAGCAGTCGACCGCGGTCTCGAGGACTACACCCAGTGGGTGCACTTGACGTGCCCCCACTGGTTTAGATCCCATTCGACCGGTCCGACCGGGTCGAGTCGAAGAAAAGAAAGTAAAAAGTACTCAAACCCCAGTCGACTGCCCGCAGTCGACTGCCCGCAGTCGACTGCGGTCTCGGGGACTACACCCAGTGAGTGCACTTAGCGTGCCCCCACCAGTTCAGATCCCACTCGCCCAGGCCGAGTGGAAGAGCGCAAATACCAAAGACAACAAAACACTCAGTGGGTGTACAGATTCGACACAAACAATAAGAGATTGTATGAAAGAAAATATTTCAGGTAGCATATCCTAATAGAACAAGGTCAGTCAAAAGTCTACTTACCTGGACATTGGCCCGGAGAGCCGCACTGGCATCGTAAGCAGCCTGGCTGTTCTCGTGCACCGTCTTCATCCACTCCATCATCATGTTAGCCCGACGGATGGCTTCCGCAGCCACGCCCGACTGGCTTTCCAGAACATAGTAGTTGGTGAAGAAGGGGCAGACGACCCAGGTGCGGCAGCTTGGAGCTCCGAATCATGAGGTTGGAGGACTGAAGGGAACACCGGTACAATGGACGGTGCAAGGCGCTCACTCAACAATGGGACAGCAAAAGTTACAGAGGCCCCACCTGCCTCTTCAGATTGCTGGACGGTTGGTGTTGTCACCGGCCCTTGCTAAGACGTCTTGCCAGCTGCTAATTTTTTGTTCTTTATGGGCCTAGGGGCCGCATCTTCATCATCATCCGGAAGCTCGATGACGTTGGGTGGGGCTACAAATAAATTAGTCGATCCCAAGTGAATCGCCAGAACTTAATCGACCAAATAATCAAGAACAAGATCATAAAAGTTTTACCTGGGTTGGAGGTAACCGCGTCTTCCATTTCCTCGTCTCGGTATTGGTAGGAAGAACTTCCGGATGTAGCAGCACTGCAAATGTCAATATTCAGTCGGTTATGTTCTGTTGCTCGAGTTGACCAAAAGATCAGGTCAGATGATTACCCGGAGATGGTGGGGATGGTCACTTTGATTCTGGGCAAAGCCTTCAGTGGTTTGGAGGAGGTGGCCTTCAATGCTTTTGGCACAGGAGGCGGCGCACTCTTGAGCTGTTTCGATACCTTCTCAGTCGGCGCCGGGGAAGACGTCCGAGGGCGCTTCGAAGATTGCCCAGTCGGTGCGGCCGCCAGGTTAGGGGTGCTCGCCGGGTCGTGAGCATGCTTGGACCTCCTCTCTCTGCGAGGAGGCGAGTCGACCTCTTCTTCATCACTCGAGTCGTCGCTCTCCTCGTCCTCCTCTGTATCCGAGTGCCACTCGCCACACTCGGCCCCGCTCGCCCCTTCCTCGACATTTTGCTCCTGCACTCCATTGGGCATTGAGTACATATCAATAAGAGCCTGAAAAGACAATGAACGAAAGAAATACAGTCGACCGTCAACAAGATGTTACACAGTGAATCGAGAAGATACTTGACAATGCAGAATCATACCTGTTCCGGCTGGCGCAAATGGTCGAATGGAATCACCTCCTAGACCCCCCCGGGGATTATCTTTGTTGCCGGTGATTCCTCTCAGCCACTTCTCCACCGTGTCTTCACTAACGTCCTCCGGGTGGATCCGAGTGGAGTCCTCGAGTCCCGAGTACATCCACATCGGATGGTCACAGGCTTGGAGTGGTTGGATGCGTCGACTGAGAAAGACCTCCAGCAGGTCCATACCAGTCACTCCGTCGCGGACAAGTTGGACGACCCTCTCGACCAACACCTTCACTTGCGCCTTCTCTTCCGGGATCACCCTGAAGGAGGAGGGCTTCTCCACTCGAGCCAGGGAAAAGGGGGGAGTCCAGTCGACTGACCCGGGGTCGGCTGGTCCTTGCAGTAAAACCAGGTTGACTGCTAGCCCCGGACCAAGTCGGGAAGGATCATAGCTGGGAAGGTGCTCTTGTTCCTCATTTGAATTCCAAGGCCCCCACACATCTGTATCACGTGCGTCCTCTCGTCACTCGGGTTGGCCTTCTTGATCGTCTGGGAGCGACATGTGAATATGTGCTTGAAGAGACCCCTGTGCGGTCGGCAACCCAAGAAACTCTCGCACATGGACACGAAGGCAGCAAGGTACACGATGGTGTTTGGAGTAAAGTGGTGAAGTAGAGCCCCGAAGAAGTCCAAAAAACCACGAAAGAAAGGGTGGGGAGGCAAATAAAACCCGCGGTCGACATGAGTGGCGAGGAGAACACACTCACCCTCCTGCGGCCGCGGCTCGGTCTCGTTCCCCGGGAGCCGCGCCGATTCGTGGGGGATCAATCCCCCCTCAACGAGATCGTCGATATCATCTTGGTTGATCGTCGAGCGGATCCAGTCGCCCTGGATCCAGCCTGGCGGCAGGCCGGACCTTGACGAGGATCCACCCACTACAAAAAAAGACACATCCGTGACATTTTGGGCCAAACAAAAAAAAATTATGTCATACATATGACACTTCTATGATGATAATTGTGACAAAACCCGGTATCATCATAGATGTGGTGGGCTCCTACTTCTATGACAAAAAATCATGACAGAAAATGGGCTTTTCATCCTGGGCGGGCCGGAGACGCAGCTGCATGACATTCTTTGGGCCGTCCATGACGGAAAAAACCGTGGTAGAAGCGAGGGCGAGGAAAATTTCAAGGAGTTCCAGGTTACGGTGGGAGGTCAGGGGCTGAGCGATGCACGTTTCTCTCGTACACGTACGCACGTGTGTGCGAGGCGTTGGCTCTAACTGAACCCGAGCGAGGCGTTGGGCTCTAACTGAACCCGAGCGATTGCACTGCAGGCTACGCGTTACTGAACCGGAACATCGATCGATGACTGTTAACTGAACCCGATCGAGTGATTCCTTCGCTACTGCTGCTAACTGAAGCCGATCGATGGGATGAACAGTGAGCGTTGCGGGGGGGGGTTGGATGAACAGTGAGCGGTGGCGTTGCCTCTGGATGAACAGGACCCCGTGGTGTGGTGGAGGGCTGGATAAACAGTAGACGGTGGAGGGGTGCCCGTGGAGGGGTGGATGAACAGGACCCCGTGGTGTGGAGGGCTGGATGAACAGTAGACGGTGGAGGGGTGGTTGAACAGGACCCCGTGGTGTGGAGGGCTGGATGAACAATAGACGGAGGAGCGGTGCCCGTGGAGGGGTGGTTGAACAGGACCCCGTGGTGTCGGGGGATGGATGAACAGTAGACGGTGGAGGGGTGGTTGAACAGTAGCCGGTGGAGTAGCGCGCGGTGGAGGCTGGATGAATAGGAGCCCGTGGAGGCTGGAGGAGGTCGACGGTGGAGATGAACAATATCCCGTGGAGTCCCGTTTTATGGTACGCCACACCCCTCCCGATGAACAGGACCCATGTTTCGACCGTAGCGCTCCAACACAAATCCGTTTCCTCCGTTTTGCGGTACGCCACACCCCTCCCGATCAACAGGACCCCCGTTTCGACCGTAGGAGGTCCGTTTCCTCCGTTTTGCGGTACGCCAGACCCCTCCCGATGAACAGGATCCCGTTTCGAACGTGGCCGGTCGAACACAAGGCCGTTTCCTCTATTTTGCGGTACGCCAGGCCTCGTTTCCATCGCATGTTCCGTCCAAGCCCTCCCGATGAACACGACCACACATTCCGTTCCGACCCAGCCGGTTGGCTCCCACGCATTTCGTTGCCTCCCCATGAACACGACGCATTCCGTTGCCTCCCCATGAACACGACGCATTCTGTTGCCTCCCCATGAACACGACGACGATGTTGTTTCTCCATTCCGACCCAGCCATGTACACGAGCCTGGCCGTACGTATGCGCGAGTAGGCGTTCGAGACCCCGCCCGTATGTACACATACGTGGCCGTATTTTCTTTCTTGCACCCTGGTCGCTGTACGTACGTGTACATGCTATGTGCGCGCCTCTACTACGACACGTGCGTGCCTCTACTACGACACGTACGCGCCTCTACATCGACCAGTATGTACGTACACGTTCGCGATCAGAATGACAACGCTACGTACGCTTCGACCAGGTGGGTCCTGGCTATCAGGCACTTCCTTGCCTGCGAAGATGTAGCTGGTGGGTCCCAGCAGTCAGGGGGCGAATTGTTTTTTTTTGCCCGGACACACTTCCTTGCGTGCGAAGATGTAGCTGGTGGGTCCCAGCAGTCAGGGGGAAATGTTTTTTTCGCAAAATACAGTGGCCCGTCCGGTGGGTCCCAGCTGTTAGGTGGAGGAATCATTATTTTCCACGTAATAAGGAGACACTTCCTTGCTGCGGCCATGGACCCAGCTGTCATCTTCTCCACGTACAGTCCACGTCCGATGGAAGTCGTTCCTTGACCACGTTGACCACACCGCGCCGAGAGCACCAGGGAGGTGGACGACGGCGAGGCCTAGGAAGGGGACGACACGGAGGCAGGGAAGACTCGGCAGTTGTTTCCCACGCGGAGGGGAGTACGACTATACGAGGGTATACTGGTTCGTCTGCCGTCGCTGGAGAATAACAATAGGTGTGGGTGAGTAGAGGGATGGCTTGGCCAGCAATGGGAGTACGGTCGGGCGGTGAGGCCTACGCGGCCTCACAGCCGGCCGTGAGGAGGAGGGAGCAGGCAGTCCCGCCGGCGCTTGTTTGAGCGGCTGGAGCAGGAAGAGCAGAGATTGAAGAAGCACGACGGCCGTTGGATGGACATCCAACAGTCAGTGCTTGTGCGTCAACCTTTTTTTAGGAAAGCCTCAAATCTGTGGAAAACAGCATATAGCCCATCTGCCATTATTTCTAATGATTTACAGCTCATTTGCTAATTATTATGGTTTTTTTGGAGCCCATATTCTTTTTGTTAGCATTACAGCCCATATTGTGGCAACGGTTAAAAAATTATATGAAATTTTGCATATTTCGGTGCGGTCCGAACTATTTTTAATCCCGAAATTTCGACTCACATTCAAACTGATTTTAAAAATAAATGTATATCAATATAAAATCAAATGAATTCTCCATGCATAAAAATTAATGTAATTTAAAATCTTGAATGAAAAAAGAGATATTTGAAACTAATTGTCGGTTTGATGTGCTTTAAAAATGTACAACCCATTTCTCATTACAGATGGGTCATTTTCTTGGCCAGCCGAATGAAAGCTCTCCTCGTATTGAAAGATTTGCAGCCCAACAGGCCTAACAAAGCGACTTACTAGGCAAATCACAAAAAAACTGGGCTGTGGCCATGGACCCAGCTGTCAGCCGCTCCACGTACATTACTCTTCCGATGGAAGTCGTTCCTTGACCACGTTGACCACGCCACGCGGAGAGCACCACGGCGGTGGACGACGGCGAGGCCTAGGAAGGGGACGACACGGCAGTGGAAGCCCGCCCGCAGAGGACTACGATGGTTCACTGCTTCAGCTGCGGTGTGAGGCTGGCGTCGCCGCAGGGCCTGGCCAGCGGTGGGAATAGTAGGGGCGGTGAGGCCTCTACGGCACAGCCGGCCACGGGAGGCAGGAGCATGCGGCACGACTGGCGCTGCTTTGGGCAGCTGGAGCAAGAAGACCAGAGGTTGAAGAAGCACTAGGCCGTTGGATGGACATCGTACAGTCGCTGGAGCTAGAATCGTTCATATTGACTAAGTTCACAAAGCCCTTCGTCCCCGTCAACTTAGTAGGCCCACAAGTCAGCCTCCCAGCAAGGTGGGTCCCAGCTAGTCGGGGGAGTATTCATTTTTTGTGCGTAATAAGGAGGCACTTCCAGTGGGTCCGAGCTGACAGCGGGGGTACCGTTTTTTCGTGAAATACGGTGGCCCGTCCGGTGGGTCCCAGCAGTCACGGGGAAATGATTTTTTTGCAAAATACTGGTGGCCCGTCCGGTGGGTCCCTACTGTCAGGTGGAGGAATCATTATTTTTCGCGTAATAAGGAGGCACTTCCTTGCTGCCGCCATGGACCCAGCTGTCAGCCTCTCCACGTACAGTCCACGTCCGATGGAAGTCGTTCCTTGACCACGTTGACCACGCCGCACCGAGAGCACCAGGGCGGTGGACGACGGCGAGGCCTAGGAAGGGGACGACGCGAAGCCGATGAAGACGCGGCAGTGGATGCCCACGCAGAGAGGAGTATGAGGGTTCACTCGTTCGGCTGCGGTGTGAGGCTGCCGTTGCCGCAGGGCCTGGCCAGCGGTGGGAATAGTAGGGGGCGGTGAGGCCTCCACGGTAGCACAGCCAGCCACAGGAGGCAGGAGCAGGCGGCATGACCGGCGCTGCTTTGGGCGGCTGGAGCAAGAAGACCAGAGGTTGAAGAAGCACTACGGCCGTTGGATGGACATCGTATGGTCACTGCAGCTAGAATCGTTTATATTGACTAAGTTGACAAAGCCCTTGGTACGTCAACTTAGTAGGCCCACAAGTCAGCTTCCGAAATGGTGCGCCCCAGATGTCAGGGGGAAGAATCATTTTTTGGGTGGGTGAAGCTAGAATATCCGAGATTGAAGAAGAAGCACGGCATCCGTTGGATGGACATCCAACGGCCACTGCTGCTAGAACCGTGTGTTGACTATAAGTTGACAAAGCCTTGCATACGCGTCAACTCTGTTTTTTTAGGGGACGCGTCAACTTAGTAAGGCCAGAAGTGTGTGGCAGAGAACTTATAGCCCATTTGAGATTTGTAAGAATGTGTAGCCCATTTTTGAATTCTAATGGAATTTACTACGGCCCATTTACAGTTTGTTAAATGTACAGCCCATTTCAACCAACCGTTCAAAACAGAATTCAATAAAATTTCCCACATTTTGATGGGATCCGAAATATTTTTATCCCAAAATTTCTAGTCAGATTAAGTACAATTTCAATATAAATTTATATTACATAAAAATCCAACGAAACATTGCACTCACAACAATTAATGAAATAAAAAATTTCAATATCCAAAAATAATATTTTATAAAGTAATCACGTGTTTGGTGCATTTTTTGATAGTTACTGCCCAGTTTTTATAATTACATCCCATTTATTATTTCTTAAAGCCTATTTTCTTGTTAAGCCTAATGCATCCCTCCTAGGAAAGATTTGCAGCCCAGCGGGGCGGAGAATAACAACTTGAACTTGCCTGGGTATTCCTAAAAAAGTATAGCTGGGCTAGCCATTTTCAGCTTGAAAAAAATTAATATCTGGGATGGATATCTGGCCTGGGCTAGACGGGCCATAGCCCACCCAGTTAATACCTCCAGCGAAGTTTTCGTTGTTGTTCAGAGGAGAAAAATTAATATCTGGGCTAAACATCAAAAAACTCTGCAGTGCTCACACCTCAAAAACACAAATACTGCTCGAGCTGCTTGGTCCCAGCTGTCGGCCGCTTCTTGTGCAATTCTCTCGTTTATTGACTACTACATAGGTTGACAATGGTGTGGGACTGTGATGTCAGGAAACCAGGGGGAAGCAAAATAAATTACTCCAGCGAGCGCTTCCACCTCTGCCTCGTTGTCTCCCGTGGAAACCCCTTTCCTCCCTTTTTTTGCTCGGGCAAGGACCAATGCATGCAGCACGTCCATGCGGTTATTAGGCAAGAAATAAAAGCGCTTTGCATGCTATGAATAAATATGGCCTGCATGGGTAGCTAATAAGGCACCCTCTTAACTGCTGTGATTAAATGTTGTGTTTAGAAGAGAGAAATATTCTTCTTTTCCACCAATCTGTGTGCACCTAGGTCGTGATGCACCTTCTAATACGACTTATTCACCTAGACGGAGGGAGTATAGTTTTATACATATATATATAATAAGGAGGCACTTGTGTATGTGAGGCTATGGACCTGGTGGGTCCCCATTGTCATCCTCTCCAAGTAAAGTCATCTCCTCGCCCGTGTGCGCTTTCTGCCCGAAACAGTCAGCACCGCCCACCTCGCTTCCCGATGCAGGCGATTGCTCCGCCTTCAAACGACACCAGTGCCGTCCGTCCGTCCATCTGCCATCCACATTAATGATACGCGGTTGCCGAGGCGGCTACTCCAGTGCCACACGTCCGTCCCTCCGCCCGCCCACCATTGCTATATAAACTGCTGCGCCGGCCATAGCCACTGTCATCCGCATTCGTTCCCTTTCTCCTGTCCACACCACTACTGCCTACCATGGCTTCCTCGCGCTCCAGCGCTCTTCGGGACGGGCAGATGACGGACCACAAGGAGATGGCAGCCATTGCCGCCGACCGGCTGGCCGGCAGGCAGCTGGAGGATGACGACGCCCCAATGGAGAACATGGTAGTTGACGATCCGGCGCCAACCCCCTCCTCCATGCCATCCTCGCCGGTACATTGCACCATGACCATCGGCGAGGCCCGTGCCCAATATATGGACAGTGTGAGGTAGATGCGTCAGGAGCAGTTTTGGGAGGCGCAGGCCGACACCGCCTACAACCACCATCTCCTCCAGGAGCACCTGCAGGCGGAGGAGCAAATCACCGCGGAGCGGGCGGAGCAGGAGGCGCTGCTCGACTCGTACCGCTCCGCCCGCAAGGGCCGCCTCGAGCGCTGGCGGTACCGCATGCAGGTGGCGGAGGCTGCGACCGCCTACAAAGAGGCTAGCAAAGAGGGCGATGAAGCGGCCGAGGCGCTGTTTGGCGAGACCGAGGATGAGGCAGAGGACAATGCCAGCTCCGACGAGTCCCCGCTCCGCTGGCGTCGAAGAGGCCCTGCTCCGCCGAGGCCCTGCGGCAACAACAACGAGGCAGAGGACACCGCCGGCTCCGACGAGGCCCCGCCCCGCAAACAATGAGGCAGAGAACATAGCCGGCTCAGCCGAGGCCCCACCCTGCCAGCAACGCGGGGGAGGATTTCCACCGCTCCGCTGAGGGGCCGCCCGCCGGCAACGAGACAGAGGACATCGCCGGCTCCGCTGAGGCCCCGCCCCGCTGCCAACGAGGCCGCGCCACACAGAAAACGAGGAAGAGTAGAACACGGTAGGTCGCCGCCGCTCGGGTCCAAGTAAGGCCACCGCTGCTACCCTCCTGTTGAAGCCAAGCTAGGCGGGTTGACCATTGACGGCCGGTTAGCTTCTTGGCGGCGACGTGGAGTCGGGGAGTTCTGCTGGAGAATAACGCTACTTCTACTTAACTACTGGTGCAGTTGGCTGACTGACACATGGGCCCTACAGGCCACATGTCAGTTACGCAACTGCACCTGCTGTTAAGTCACTGAAGCTTCTGTTCGGCTCAGCGGGACACAGGTGGGTAGCTTCGGTTAATTAATTATACCTCCAGCGCACCCCTTTTTAGTTGAAGAATGTATGAAATGTAATGAAATCTGGCATGTTTATATGAAATCCGACCGTGTATGTGTCGGATTTCGGGTTCCGGCAGACCCTTAAGGTTCGAACACTGGGGCGCGCGTGGAGATCTCTCCCCTACCGATCTGCGTCCAATCTCCACGCGTGATCTAAACTGGAAACAACGAATAACACAAGGGACACAAGGTTTATACTGTTTCGGGCCACCGTCATGGTGTAATACCCTACTCCAGTGTGTGGTGTGGTGGATTGCCTCAGGGGCTGATGATGATTAGTACAAGGGAAGAACAGCCTCGCGAGAGGTGTTCTTGAGCTGGTGCGATGAACTGCTTGGGCGAGTTCAGTCGTCTCTCTCTCTCTGCTAGGGTTCTACCAGATCTCTAGTCGTCCCCTACTCTATGGTGGCTAGCTCCATTTATAGAGGCCCTAGGCCTCTCCCCAAATAACAAGCGGGAAGGGCGCCAACAATTGGCCATTTTGAAGGGGAACATCTAGTACAAGTTACCTGACATAAGGTGGTCTTCGGCTGCCAAAAGTACTAGTGATGACGCCGTCTTGGGCTCCACGGTGACCTCCGTCCTGCCGCTCTGCTGGTCTTGGTATCGTTGCACTAGAATGGTAACCTTTGTCCGATGCCTTGGCCTGTGCTTGTCCCCTTTGCACCAAAGGGGAAACAAGGACACCGCGCAGGCCGGCGCCCGCCTGGTCTCGTTCGTCATGGCTTGCGTCACAGGTTCCTTGCGAGGTATCCCCGCCTTGATCTCTCCGCCTCCTCGCGAGCCTTCCTAATGAGGCTGCCACTGAGGAAGCTTCCGGTCGTCCACCCCGCGAGGCTCGGCCCCTCGCGAGGGTCTTGAGCTTGAGATGATGAAGATGCGCCGTGCTGGGCCCCCACTTGAGCCACGCTGCAGGCCGCAGGCAGGCAAGTCTGGGGACCCCCGTTCCCAGAACGCCGACAGTAGCCCCCGGGCCCAAGGCGCGCCCGGGCTTGGCCTAGCAGGGAAGCGAAGGGGCAAGCGCGAAGCGCCGCGGGCCCCAACAGCCTACGGCCTCGGGCTCCGCGTGGCGATTGACTGGACGTGGGCGTTTGCGCTTCCCCACGACGCCTCGTTACGCGCCCGGCTAAGCAGACCCGTAGTTGCACACAGTTGTTCCTCCTTTCCGCTGCTCGCCCGCCTCCTACCTTTCGTTCTTCTTTGAGCTCCAGCCTCCGCCGCCAATCCGGCTCGAGTTCTTCCTCCTCTTCACCGCCATGGCACCGAAGAAGAAAGGAAGGGGAAAGAAGCCCGCGCCTTCGCCCCGCACACCTCCAGCGGCGACCCCCGCCATCGCCTGGACGATCATACTCAATCCAGAAGCTTTGGACAAGGTTCGCTCCGCCCTTGCAACTATCTTCAACGAGTGCGACAGGACCACGGCCTGGCCTGCGTCCCATGCCTCCCTTGATAGGATCGTCACGGAGGTCCGATTCTTTGCTGATGCCCTATGGGCGGGTCTGGTTCCCCCTTCTCCGCCTTCTTCAACACGGTGCTCTCCCATTATCAGATCCGTATGATGCACCTCGGGCCGGAGTCCATTACCCTTCTGGCTGTCTTTGCTTTTGTTTGCGAGGCGATGATAGGCGTTCCTCCCTCTGTTGCCCTGCTGCGCCACTTCTTTTCCTTGCGCCTGAGCGACCCCACTCAGTGCTCAGGGTGCGTGAGCTTCTTCGCCGTGCCAGAGATGGCCGCTTCAGGGATCGACTTCAGCCTTCCTCCTTCTGAGGCCGGGTTCAGAGAGCGGTGGATGTACGTGGATGTTGGAGTGCCCAACCCTCTGCTCTCGCACCCGACCTCTCCTGCTGTTCCTCACACGGGTTGGGACCATGAGGTGCTCGCGATCCCCTGGCTCGCCTTCGTCTGGCGCCGCTTCCAAAGTTTGAGGGCGCTCAATGTGACTGCACCCAAGGTGGTGAAGGAGTTCCTCCAATGTCACATTGCTCCTCTTCAGCGCCACTCTCGCCGGATGTGGGACTTTGCGGGGCATAGAGACCGTATGCGGCTTCAGGAGGAGGACTTGGCGCCTGAAGTGCTGCAGACGGTGCTCAGGTTCTTGACTGGCGATCCTTCCCCAGGTAGCCTTCGGAGTAATTGTGTCCTCTTGTATCTTTGCTCCGGCAGGGCCGATTTTGTGAGGCATATGCCCGGCTTCGACGAGTGGGGACTGCGCCCGGCTGGCTTCACGGGGCCCTGCGAGAACCCTACCGCCGTGGTTGCTTCTCCTGTCGCCCGTAGCAGTCCTTCCTCGGGCGACAGGGCGGGGAGACGAGAACCGACGAGAGTTGAGGCGCCCGATGTCGAGGTGTCGATGCTGCGAGAAGCCTCGAAGGCGGCGCCTCCCGAGGCCCGCCCTGGAGCGATGGCAGGTGCGGAGTTGCGGCCTATGGTTCCTGAGGCCGGGGCTCCTGAGCCCCCAGTCGTTCCTCGCGAGGCGACGCCTGACGGTGCCCCCCAGGCTGACTCCTCCAGCGCTGATCATCTTGACGCTTCTTCCGCACCCGGGGCTGACCCCTGCGCCGGGCGCTTAGCTCAGTTCCACTTAGACTTCGAGGCCCTCCGCAAGACGAAGGAGGCCTTGGGTGGCGACGACCGCCCTTGCCGCTTGTTGAAGCGCAGGAAGTACCTTGCCATGGACGGGTAAGTCTTCTTCTTTCCTTGCTTGTTTACTTTGCTATCCCTGCAACTGGTTGTGGCCCTTTCAGGCCCTGCCCTGCGGAACCCGCTAAGGCAGCCCGGGGGCCATCCCCCCAAGCTTCGCCTTCTCCGCTGGCCCTGGGCTCGCCGAGCTTGAGCGGTACCCCTGCTGCCAGACAAGTCGGTGGAGTGGTCCGTTCCATAGGGCACCTCGAGCCTGCGCGCCCACTGTCCTTTCTGCATGAGTCCTTCTAGGGCACATCTGGCTTGCCCTGCGTTCCTCCTCCGATCATAGATGGTGAAGGGCTGAAGTCTGTCTTTGGATCCTCCTCCGTGGGTGGACCGATGCCAGGCCGGATTCCCGGAGAGGTCCGTTCGGCGATGGCTAGGGCGCCAGCCCCCGGCTCCGCGCCGGGAGGGGGCTTGCCGCCTCGGGGCCCTCCGCATGCTCCGGTGGAAGAGGGTGATGCGTACGACGTGCTCAGGCGTGTCCGGGAGCAACGCGCCCTTCACGAAGAGTTCCTCCGAAGGGCGGCGGATGCGGTGAGCCGGATCGGGGCAGAGCTTGCTGACGAAGATGCGCGCCTCGAGGCCGAAGGCTTGCACCTTGCTGAAGAGAGGCGCAAACTAAAGGTAGCCATCGCCCTCGCGCGTCACCAGTGTGATCTCGAAAACGCGAAGGCTGAAGTGTCGCTGGCAGCTTCGCGGGAGGCCTGCTCCCAGGCCGTTGAGGAGGATCGGGAGGCAGACCAATGGTGCAAGGATGCGGAGGAGCGCGAACGGGAGCTCCAAGCCTGGAGCAACTCCCTGGATCAGCAAGTGGAGCTGCGCCAGGTGGCCCTCGAGTCGATGGGGGTGGCTTCTGTTGACCGGGCAGAGCTTCTGAAGCGCGAGGAGGCGCTGACGCTGGAGGCCGCCGAGCATAGCCTTGACCTTGAACGGTTGGAGACGAGGGAGCGCCTGGTGGCCCGGGTGGCGGATGACGTTGCCGCGCGCGAAGCCCGGGCCCAGGAAGAAGTCGATCGCCGCGCGGCAGAAGCTCGCTCGGCCTTCGAGCATGAATACGAGACGAGGTTGGGGCTGATCAACGCCGAGGTTGAGGGCAGGACTGCAGCCCTCAGGGCCAAACTGACCGAAGCGACGCGGCGTGCGAACTCCTCCGCAGCTGCCCTCAGCGCGGCGTAGCGGAGCTATCCTCTTCCCGGGCCGAGCAACTTCTTCTCCAACAGAGGGTCGATGACGCCGAGGCTGTTGCGCAGCGGAATGAGGACGAGATCCATCGGCGGCGGGTTCTGGAGCATGTGCATGCACCCATGCTTCAAACGCTCAGAGAAAGGGCCAACACAGCTTTGGGCTATATCTGTGAGGCTGCCGCCAAGGAGCCGCACGAGGTCAACTACGCTGGCAACCTCCAATTCTTCACCGATGTGGTGACGCTTATGGAGAACCGATCCGAGAGGTCCCGTTGGCTTGTCGAAGAGCGGAGCCGAGCCTTGCTCGGGCTTGCCTTCTCCCACATCTTCAGCCATCTGCAGGACAGGGACCCCCACTTCGACTTCGACGCTACCATCACACCCGTGCCCATTGCCGTCCGGGGCGACCTGTCGTGGTGGGTGGAGGACAACGTGGACGCCCTCGTCATGGCCTTTGCGTCTGATGACGACGGCGTGGTCGTGGGCGCCAATGAAGGCGGCGTTGTGGACGATGCTGGCGCTGATGGAGGTGCTAGGGGCGGCACCGGCAATGTTAACGACGCCAGTGATGCCTCCGAGGATGCCCAAGAAGACGCGGTGAGTGATATGTCCGACTGACTGCATGTCACTGCTGTTTAACCTGCATGAAGAAGGTTTGGGCTTGGCCCTGAAGGATGTGAGAGCATGCTGGGAGGGGAAGCCCCTCATGTAAAGGATTTGCAATTAGTACCCTGGTAAGCATAATGTTGCGTGTGAACTTAGCCGCTGGCCCGGCAATGGGTCAGCTGACTTGCGTACCTTCCGACCCCGATGAGTCCCGAGCGGGCCTACGGGGGCCGCTGCACCTCGGGTGTCTTCAGATTAACTTGTAGATTCCGCGACGAAAACCTCCGGAAAGGGTGCGGTAACAGCGGTCCTGGTCGTAAACGTGCCTGGCCCGGCCCGGCTCGCGAGGGGCTCGCGAGGGGGGGGGGCAGCCGATGTTAACATTGGACGCAAAGCCGAAACCAGAACGCGAGATATTGCTCGAACGAGACTAAACACCCCTTCCCCCAAACACACGCAAGCATCGAGCTCAAATCCAACTTAAATCCAAATCAAAGAACTTGTCAACAAGGAAAGGCAAAAGCAAAAGGCCGCGTCCGGTACTCCGCGGCTGCCCTTGCTCCCTTTGCACCAAAGAGGAAAGGAGGACGCTGCGCGGGCTGGCACCCGCCTGGCGCCCTGAGTCGTCATGGCTTGCGTCACGGGCACCTCGCGAGGTACCCCGCCTTGATTTCACCGCATCCTCGTGAGCCAGCCTGACGAGGCCGCGCCTGAGGAAGCTCCATGTCGTCCGCCCCGTGAGGCTTGGCCCCTCGCGAGGGTCTTGAGTCTTGTGTTGGTGAAGATGGGCCGTGCCGGGCCCCCTTTGAGCCACACCGCAGGCAGGCAAGTCTGGGGACCCCCGTTCCCAGAACACCGATAGTAGCCCCCGGGCCCAAGGCGCGTCTGGAATTGGCCGTGCTGAGAGGCGAAAGGGCAAGGGCGAAGCGCCACGGGCCCTAACAGCCTGCGGCCTTGGGCGCCGCGTGGCGGTTGATTGGACGTGGGTGTCTCCACTTCCCCATGGCGCCTCGGCAACTGCACGGATTGGACAAGTCCCTAAATGCAAAGCGGGTCATAATTACCTGCGTTCATGGGGGCCGTTGGTTGGCCATCGCCAGCCATAAGTACGGGCCGGCGCGCGCCCTTTCAGTTCATCCCCCCTTGCTTCTCCTTTTTCTTCATGGCCCCGTCGAGGAGGTCCCCGGCCGCTGTGAAGGGTAAGGCTTGCCGGGTTGAGCCCGCCTCTCCCCCACCCAAGTGCGGCCGAGGGCGCCCTCGCAAGCATCCTGTGGCCACCACGGTGGCTCCCCGCAGCCATGGAGGCGATCTTCGGCACGGCGACGGGCGGATTGCTGCGGCCGGGGGGTGCGCTCCGGCTGCGCGTCCCCCCAGGCCGCGCGTTCGTGTTGCTGAAGTGCTGCCGGAGTTCGTCGTGTGGTCGGCGGAGCCGACTAACACCCGGCTTCCGCTTCCTCGCTTCCTCCTTGGCGAGCTCCCGGCCGGCGCCCCGGGCGGCCTCTGGCTCTAGGCCGACAGCTGCTGCAGCCGGGCCTCATGGGTCTCCCTGGAGGTCTCCGCGGCCGGGAGCCTGTCCCTGGCCCGAGGTTGGCAGACATTCGCCCGTGCGCATGGCCTGAGCCGTCGGTGCACCCTACACTTCAAGTTCGACGGCGACGCCACCCTCTATGTCAGGGTGTTCGGGGAAGATGGTCGCCGCGCAGGGTGTTGCCCCGAGGGTGACGACCGCGGTTGGGAACCCAGCTCCGGCGATGATGGAGGGAGCAGCGCTTGCGCGGCTGGCGGCGTTCGGGGTTCCTCAAGCTTCTCCGGTTCTTCTTTAAGTGGCGACTCCTCTAGCGGTTGCAGCGATCAGCCTCCACGCCGTCGTGTTTGCTTGGGGGGTGGCAACGTGTCCGCACGCCGCCGCGCCCTGGTGAAGCGTGAGAGGGAGTCCGCCTGAGCTCCAGAGGCAGCTCGGGCCTTCCCCGTGGGCCGGTGTGAGGCGAGCCGCGCCGGATTTGTTCTTCCTTTTCCCTTTTTCCTGCGTAACAAAGACAATAGTGCGGAGCCTCGCGGGGGCGTGTTTGGGTTATCGCTGTTAATCATTGTTTTGCTTTCGTTACCGTTCCTTCCGGCTATGTGCCCGAGCGTGGATAGTTCCCGACCCCAGCCGTGAGGGGGGCGACCGACCCAGGCCCTTTGTTTGTGTCGCGGTGCCCGTGGGGCACGGACTGGAGGGGTGCTCCTGTAAGGGGCCCAGGTCGTGAACTCTTTGAATGACTAGGATAGGAACGCTCGCGAGGGCGCTCTACTGCCCCCCCCCCTTCGCGAGGCCTTGCGCAAAAGAAATCGAGGCAGGAGAGTGAAAAGCCAAAGAATCTTGAGCCAAAGATGGCAACAACTTCAATAAAACTTCAAATGCAAACAAACAAGCCAACTGCGGAAAGCAAATGAAAAAGCCGCGTCCGGCACCTAATCTAGTCTTCGACGTCTTCTCACCAGCGGGGAGCTAAGTGCTGCCACTGGGCATGGGAGGAAGCCCCAGGGCCTGAGGCCAGCGCTCCTGAGACTCCGGGGCGTGTACAGCCCCACTCATTATTACATGAGAGTGTCACGGGCGGCGAGCTTCACAGGCGTTGGCCTTCTTCACAGGCTCCGGGCCTTTCTTCTTAGGGGAAACGAGCTTCACAGGCATTCGCCTTCTTCACAGGCTCCGGGCCTTTCTTCTTAGGGGAAATGAGCTTCACAGGCATTCACCTTCTTCACAGGCTCCGGGCCTTTTCCAAAAAGGATGATCTTCACAGGCGTTCGCCTTCTTCACAGGCTCTGGGCCTTTTCCAAAGAGGATGATCTTCACAGGCGTTCGCCTTCTTCACAGGCTCTGGGCCTTTTCCAAAGAGGATGATCTTCACAGGCGTTCGCCTTCTTCACAGGCTCTGGGCCTTTTCCAAAACGCGATAGCTTCACAGGCACTCGCCTTGCTTCACAGGCTCTGGGCCTTTTCAAGGGTAGAACCTCCGGAGGTGCTGGATGTTCCATGCATTCTGGACCGGCACTCCCTCCTGAGTCTCCAAGCGCGCGGAGCCGGGCCTGGAAACATGAACAACCTTGAACGGGCCCTCCCACATGGGAGAGAGCTTGTGCAGTCCCTCCCTGGAGAGAACCCGCCTGAGCACGAGGTCTCCTACCTCGAGAGTCCTGTGACGGATGTTGCGGCAGTGATATCGCCGCAGCGCTTGCTGGTACCTCGCCGCTCGCAGCGCGGCTTCTCGGCGATGTTCCTCCCCCAGCACGAGGTCCATCCCCCGCATGGCGTCCTGCTGCGCCTCGTCGAACGCCAGGACCCGCGCGGAGCAACGTATGACCTCGTGAGGGAGGACCGCTTCCGCTCCGTAGACCAGGAAGAATGGGGTCTCTCCAGTCAGTTTGGTCGCGGTGGTGCGGATGGACCATAGCACGGACTGAAGCTCGTCGTACCAACCTCTGCCACAGGCCTCCAGCTTCTTCTTGAACGTCCTGGTCTTCAGGCCCCTCAGGACCTCCGCATTGGCTTGCTCCGCCTGGCCGTTGCTTCGGGGGTGCGCCACTGAGGCATAGCATATCTGCGTTCCAAGGTTAGCACAGTATGTTTTGAAGAGGTTACTGGTGAACTGCGAACCATTGTCCGTGATGATGCGATTCGGCACCCCGAACCGGCTCACGATGCCCTTGATGAACTTGATCGCGGAACCCGCGGGAATGGTGCGAACAGCCTCTACTTCAGCCCACTTGGTGAATTTATCCACGGCGACGTAGAGGTAGCGGTAGCCCCCTGGCGCCCGAGGAAACGGGCCCAAGATGTCCAGCCCCCAGACTGCTAATGGCCACGAAAGGGGGATAGTCTGCAAGCCTCCTGCTGGCTGGTGGATCTGCTTGGCGTGGAACTGGCAGGCTTCACAAGCTTTCACTAGTTCCACGGTGTCGTTGAGCGCGGTGGGCCAATAAAACCCACTGCGGAACACCTTGCCGATGAGGGTCCATGATGATGAATGATGTCCGCAGTCCCCGCCGTGTATATCTTCCAGTAGCTCCTTCCCTTGCTCCCTGGAGATGCAGCGCAGGGATACACCATTTGGTCGCTTCCGGTAGAGCTCTCCGTCTTTGATGCAGTATGCCGTGGCCTGGCGTGCCACTCGCTCCGCTTCCTCCTCCTTCTCCGGCAAGGTCCCTTGCATTAAGTAGCTCCGGAGCTCCGTGATCCAACATCCCTCTTGAGGCTCCATCGTCAGGAGCAGGCGCGCCCCTGAGGCCGGGCCACAGGTCGGAGCTCCCGAGACAGGTGGTTGGGGGAGCTCCTCCCAGGGCTGAGCCGTGTTTGATAACAACGGCAGAGCTGAGGGCTTGAAGAGCCGCTCCTTGAAAACGCCAGGCTCCTGGGGTAACCATCTGGACGCACGTTTGGCGATGTCGTCGGCCTCCTGATTGGTGCCACGGGGCACGTGCTGCAACTCCAACCCCCAGAATTGCTTCTCCATCCTGCGGACTTCCGCAAGATAGGCTTCCATGTGCTCATCCTTCGGCTCGTACACCTTGTTGGAGAAAGTGACAAGGAGCTGTGAATCGCCCTTGATGGTGAGGCATTTCACTCCCAGGGCGGCCGCGGCCTTCAAGCCCGCTATTAAACCTTCATACTCCGCTATGTTGTTGGAGACCTTTTCGCCTTGCTGGAAGCAGAGTTGCACGGCGTAATAGAGCTTGTCCTGTGTGGGCGATATAAGCACCGCCCCAGCTCCAGCGCCATGCCTGGAGAATTCCCAATCGAAGTACATGACCCAGCCTTCTGGCGCCTCGCTTCCCGGGGATAGGGACCGATCCTCATCGGCCTTGAGGCCTGGCGCCTCCGTCCACTCTGCCACAAAATCTGCCAACGCTGCCCCCTTGATGACCCTGGTCGTGCTGAATTCGAGCTGAAACGCTTGCAGTTCTATGTTCCACTCAGCGACCCTTCCAGCTGAATTAGGGCTCCTGAGCACTCTCTCCAGGGGGTATGACGAGACGACCTTGATGGGGTGACCCTAAAAATAGTGCCGCAGCTTGCGCGAAGCCACCAGTAGCGCGAAGAGGAGTTTCTGAGGCATGGGGTACCATGCTCTTGCATCCCGCAGCACTGTGCTGACGAAGTACACTGGGTGCTCAACGAGGCAGAGTGCGTCAGTGCTGGTGGCTCCTTCCGGAGACCGTGGCGCCTCTTGAGGCAATGAGGCCTCCTGAGACTGGCCATCTGGAAGAGGGGCCTCTTCCGCCTCTGGTGCGCCCCTCTGTGGCGGCTGATCCTCCTCAACTACGGTGGCGGTTTCTGTTGGCCTTCCTTGTCTCTGCTCTGCCTTGTCCCGGGCTGTTGCCGTGGTTTTGATTCGGCGCTCCTCTCTGACTGCCACCAAGGCTGCGCTGGCGGAGTAGGGAGTGGCGGTGAGGTAAAGCACCAGGGGCTCCTGAGGGTGCGGAGCCACCATGACCGGTGGGCTGGTCAGGTATCTCTTGAGATCCTGGAACGCCTTGTCGGCCTCTTCAGTCCACTCGAAGGGCCCCTTTTTCTTCATTAGCTGGAAGAAGGGCAGGGCTCGTTCTCCCAACTTGGAGATGAAGCGCCCTAGCGCGGTTACGCGCCCAATGAGCTTCTGCATTTCTCTGAGAGTCTTTGGCGGGCTCATGTCTTCCACCGCCTTGACCTTCTCTGGGTTAGCCTCGATGCCTCGGTGGGACATGAGGAAACCCAAGAGCTTGCCCGAGGGGACTCCGAACACACACTTCTCTGGGTTGAGCCATAGGTTCACTGCGTTGAGGCTCGCGAAGGTTTCCTCCAAGTCCTGTATCAAGGTCACGGCCTCCCGAGACTTTACCACAATGTCATCGACGTAAGCTTCAACATTCTTCCCGAGCTGCGGGCCCAAGGTCATGTGCATCAGCCGCTGAAAGGTCGCCCCTGCGTTACGCAGCCCGAATGGCATGCACGTGTAGCAGTATACCCCACACGGGGTTAGGAAGGCTGTCTTCTCGACGTCTTCTACTGCCATCTTGATCTGGTGATACCCGGAGAAGGCATCCAGGAAGCATAACAGGTCGCATTCCGCAGTGGAATCGACGATCTGGTCGATGCGGGGGAGCGGGAACGGATCTTGCGGGCATGCTTTGTTGAGGTTGGTGAAGTCGACACACATACGCTCCTTCCCTCCCTTCTTTGGCACAACGATAGGGTTGGCCAACCAATCTCGGTATCGGACCTCGCGGATGACCCCAGCGGCTTCTAATTTGCGGGTCTCTTGGACGATGAAGGCCTGCTTTTCTGTGGACTGCCGCCTGGCCTTCTGCTTCACAGGGCGCATGTTGGGGCACACGTTTAGGTGATGCTCGATTACACTCCTGGGGATCCCTGCCAACTGGTCCGGCTCCCAAGCGAATACCTTCTTGTTTGCGCGCAGGAACCCGACCAGGGCCTCCTCCTGCTTGGGTTTGAGGTGGGCTCCTATGGTGAAAGTGGCGTCGGTGGATCCGTCCTCATCGACGGGTATCTGCTTGGTTTCTGCCTTGTCTTCGGTGAACAACTGCTTCTTCTTGGCGGGTGCAGCCCCTTGGGCCCGGGGGTCTCCAAGTCGGCGGGCTATGCAGACACCGCCGTCTTGAAGGCGAGCTTGAGCGCCCGCAGCGCGTCCCCGGTGTCTCCGTGCACAGTGAGGACACCGCTGCTCCCGGGCATCTTCATGAGGTTGTACGCCGGGTGCGTCGCGGCCATCAATTGGGCCAGCGGTGGGTAGCCGAGGATGGCGTTGTAGAAGAGGCCGATGGGGGCGATGTCGAAGTCAACCAGCTCCGTGCGGAAGTTGTCGTAGCTGCGGAAGGTCACTGGGAGCCGGATCTGCCCCAAGGAACTGGACGACTTTCCCCCAACGCCCGAGAAGGGCCGGCTGGGTTGCAGCCGTTCCAGGGGTATGCGGAGGAGGTTGAAGGCCTCGACCGAGAGCACGCTGAGGCCCGCGCCGCCGTCAATGAGGGTTCTGGTGATGGCCACCTGGCAGATGGTGGGGGTGCACAGCATGGGGAGCGCGCTCGAGCAGGCTGAGTTGGAGGGGTGGTCCTCCGAGCTGAAGGTCAGGCCGGTCTCGGGCGCCGCCCGATCCAGGGGAGCCCCCTGCCGCGTGGAAGTGGCGCTGACCCGGCGGACGAACGACTTGACGTGGTGACTTGTGGGCGGCGCCTGCGAGCCGCCCAGGAGGGCCGCGACGACCGGGGGTGTTGGTGTAGTGCGATGGGACGGCGCAGGAGAGCCCCCTGCGGCGCGGACGAGCTCGGGGGCGGCCCGGCGCTCCGCGCGGGCTCGTCGAGCGTCAGACATGAGCGTGATGGTCGGAGGAGAAAGGAGCGGTGGAAGACGAATTCCGGCGCACCCCTACCTAGCGCGCCAAATGTCGGATTTCGGGTTCCGGCAGACCCTTAAGGTTCGAACTCTGGGGTGCGCGTGAAGATTACGTCTTCTACCTCTCCGTCTCGCAAGGATCTAGACTACTGAAAGAACTACACAAGAGACACAAGGTTTATACTGGTTCGGGCCACCGTTGTGGTGTAATACCCTACTCCAGTGTGTGGTGGGTGGATTGCCTCTTGGGGCTGATGATGATGAACAATACAAGGGAAAACAGCCTCACGAGGGTCTGCTCTTGGCTGGGGTGATGAACTGCTGGGAGGAGTTCAGTCACCTTTCTCTCTCTCTCTCTATGCTTCCAACCTCTCTATCGAGCCTCCCCTTCCTTTTTTCCAACCCCTTGCTCTGTGGGCGGCTGGTCCTATTTATAGAGGCCCTGGTCCTCTTCCCAAATATTGAGCGGGAAGGGAGCCAACAATGGCGGGCTAATTTGAAGGGGGACAGCAAGTGTCAGCTATCTTGACAAAAGTAGTCTTCGCCTGTGCAAAGCTCTGGTGATGACGCCGTCTTGGGCTCCACGGTGACCTCCGTCTCGTAGTCCTCCTGGTCTTGGTCTTGTTGCACCGAAATGGCAACCTTTGCCTCATGCCTTGGTACTCCGCGGCTGCGCTTGCTCCCTTTGCACCAAAGAGGAAAGGAGGACGCTGCGCGGGCTGGCACCCGCCCGGCGCCCTGAGTCGTCATGGCTTGCGTCACGGGCACCTCGCGAGGTACCCCGCCTTGATTTCTCCGACTCCTCGTGAGCCAGCCTGATGAGGCCACGCCTGAGGAAGCTCCATGTCGTCCGCCCCGCGAGGCTTGGCCCCTCGCGAGGGTCTTGAGTCTTGTGTTGGTGAAGATGGGCCGTGCCGGGCCCCCTTTGAGCCACGCCGCAGGCCGCAGGCAGGCAAGTCTGGGGACACCCGTTCCCAGAACGCCGACAGACGTCTTCTCACCAGCGCGGAGCTAAGTGCTGCCACTGGGCATGGGCGGGAGCTCCCGAGGCCCAAGGGCGGCTCTCCGGAGACTCCGGGGCGTGTACAGCCCCACTCATTATTACGTGAGAGTGTCACGGGCGGCGAGCTTCACAGGCACTGGGCCTTCTTCACAGGTACCAGCCTTGCTTCATATCGCCAGACGAGGGCCCCGCCTTGCGCCTCACTCTGCCGCCAGCGACGGCGACCGAAAACCAGGACAACGCCAATGGGACAAAGTGGTCGCCAGCGGTTCCCCCGATGACCACGGGTCCCCTGCCGGGGGCAGGCCTTGGGGCACCTCCCCGATAGGGGGCCTACCTCCTGAGAATGCCTTGCTCCGACCGCCGTGGTGTTGAACCCGAATCTCGGCCCCTCTCCTGCAGCCCCCTGCGCCCTCCTCCTGAGGGGTATGAGGCTCCAGAATTGGGGCAGCCACCTACTGCGGCGACCTGTATCTCCTGCGACCCATGGTTAGCATAAGCTTGCTCCTGAGGGATGAGTGGTACCCGATAATTGCCGCCGATGGTGCGGTCGTCGAGGTTCTCCTGGGGTTCCTGAAAGAGCTCAGCTCCTAGCGTCTCCTTGCCCCAGCCGGGCCCGAGGAATGAGCCATGATCTTCTTCCAGTGCGCACCCATGATCCACCATGCGGGGCACATAAGCTTCTGGGGCCACTGCCCCATGCGCCTCACTGTAGCGCCCCGCATGCCACGCAGCCTGGCTTGGAGCGCCGTCTTGGGGATGATGGCGCGGCGGTTCGCCGAAGCCGAAGGCCACGGCGGGCACCCCTTCGCTGGCCTGAGAAGAGGCCAGCGCGACTTGTCGCCCGGTGCCGGCGGGGGTGTTGATGTTGAATGGGCCCTTGAGTCCGCCGGCAGTTGCGTGCGCACGCACGACGCCGCCATACGGCCCGCCTTGGGTCTGGGGTGGCAGCTGGATGTAGAAAGGAGGTGTCCCTGAGGCGGCGGCATCCAGGAGCTCGGCGACTCGCTCCAGCAGTACGTCACGGCCGCCCTCCAGCAGCCGACACCGTAGTAGCTCTCGGGCCACCGTGAGCGCGGCCCTGGAGTTTTCTTGCTCCCGTAGGGTGTACGGCGCCATGGCCGCGGCGTGGTTTGAGGCCCTTGCTGCGGCCCGCACCTGCCGTGGTGTGAGGGCAGGCGGCATCTGGCCGCGTCGCCCGCGCCCCGCAGCGCCCTACGGGGCGCAGGCTGCCTGAGGCGCAAGGTTGAGGTCGTCCTGTGCCGGTGACACGGCGTGGGCGGGCCATGCTGCCCAGCGGTCGGCGTTGGTAGCCGGGTCGCTTTACATCTGAACGGGGAGGCGACGGAACGCGATGCGGAGGAGGAGGGATTCCGGCGCACCCCTACCTGGCGCGCCAAATGTCGGATTTCGGGCTCCAGCAGACCCTTAAGGTTCGAACACTGGGGTGCGCGTGGAGATCTCTCCCCTACCGATCTGCGTCCAATCTCCTCGCGTGATCTAAACTGGAAACAACGAACAAAACAAGGGACACAAGGTTTATACTGGTTCGGGCCACCGTCGTGGTGTAATACCCTACTCTAGTGTGTGGTGTGGTGGATTGCCTCAGGGGCTGATGATGATTAGTACAAGGGAAGAACAGTCTCGCGAGAGGTGTTCTTGAGCTGGTGCGATGAACTTCTTGGGCGAGTTCAGTCGCCTCTCTCTCTCTGCTAGGGTTCTACTAGACCTCTAGCCGTCCCCTAATCTATGGTGGCTAGCTCCATTTATAGAGGCCCTGGGCCTCTCCCCAAATAACAAGCAGGAAGGGCGCCAACAATTGGCCATTTTGAAGGGGAACATCTTGTACAAGTTACCCTGACCAAAGGTGGTCGTCGGCTGCCAAAAGTACTGGTGATGACGCTGTCTTGGGCTCCATGCTAACCTCCGTCCTGCCGCTCTACTGGTCTTGGTCTTGTTGCACCGGAATGGTAACCTTTGCCCGATGCCTTGGCCTGTGCTTGTCCCCTTTGCACCAAAGGGGAAACAAGGACACTGCGCAGGCCAGCACCCGCCTGGTCTCGATCGTCATGGCTTGCATCACGAGTTCCTCGCGAGGTATCCCCGCCTGGATCTCTCCGCCTCCTCGCGAGCCTGCCTCTTGAGGCTGCCTCTAAGGAAGCTTCTGGTCGTCCACCCCGCGAGGCTCGGTACCTCACGAGGGTCTTGAGCTTGAGCTGATGAAGATGGGCCGCGCTAGGCCCCCACTTGAGCCACGCCGCAGGCCGCAGGCAGGCAAGTCTGGGGACCCCCCTTCCCAGAACGCCGACAGTGTGAATGAATTTATTTCGATTAGTTCGAATTCCTGTATCACTGGCATTGGATGAACATGCAAAACAATACATACTAGCATTATTCCGAGGGTGATCACCTCGTTTGCAGCAGTTTCACATGTACTCCCTCCGGTCCTTTCTAGTCTGCATACAAGTTTTGTCTGCAGTCAAACTATCTCTACTTTGACCAATCTTATACAAAAAAGTATGCACTTTCACAACGTGCGAAGTAAAAAGGAACAGAAGGAGTACAAAGAGTTTGACCAGCTTTTTAGCATTTCTGTACATTCCAATCAAACACATGGGCCTGGCAATTCATAGAGAACATTCAAAACAATCGATGATTATGCATCTCAGCGACTCACATGTCAGAGGCAATATTTACTTCACAACTAAAGAATAAAGAAAAAATTGATCGACGCTGCTGACAGCAAAGGGCGTCCCATTCGAAAATATCAAACGCATGTCTTGCTAAAATCAATGAGCAAAATTTGACAAGGTTGTCCCATTCCAAAATATCAAATGCCTACGATTGTGGAATGGGCAGGGTTTGCCATCAGTTTGGACATTGACATGGCACCTCGTGCTAAATAAATCAGCTGTTCTTTTTGTGAAGTTCCACCAAAATCAACCAAATTCGCACGTAGCTTGTATGATTTCGCCCTTATATGTTGCAACGCCTTGAACTTATCGGCACCTCCTTTCTTGTGGTGGAAATGAATGATTCGATGTATTCATGAAAATTTTGTGCAGTTCCCATTGAAATCAAGCTGAGCACCCCTGTTTGCACAAATACAAAAAAGTGATTAGTATAGAGCAAACTATACTATGAATTGACAGTTTCAACAGGCACATACATGGTCCATGTAGAGCACACTTTTAGAAAAATGGAACTCACCAGAAAGAATCCTAGAACAACATTGTACTCGCGCATCATAGCAAAAAATGGAGATTTTGTCAATCCTTCTGAGCTGAAGTTAGTTTGGTCTTGTGGGGAGTAATGTAACCATCCATCAACTCCTCCTTCTGATGAAAAGATAGACAGGCCTTCTTCATCCTGGCATAATCGGAACTAGTCACTTCACGTACTCCATATTCTTCTTCAGAGGAAGATGATCCTGTTGTGCAAAGACAAGAGGACTACTAAATGCTAGCATCACTGTTTGCTCGAAAAAAAGGAAAGGAAATATTTAAAACAGCACAGATGAAGCACTTCTCAAGGACAATACCACTTTTTCATGACAGTATCTAAACAGTAGCACAACACCAATAGAGATGACAAAGCTCAATCATATGGATGAAATCAGTGGGCGAGTACCAACCTTTGTCAGGAGGCTTATTGTGTAGAGCATACAGATGAAGCAATTCTCCGGAACCATCTGTTGCTATCTACGGTGGTGGCCATGCTTACTATATACTCCTCGATTAGTTTAATGGTTCCAACATCTTCTTGTGTAGTTCCACTAAAATATATGGTATCTTCAAAGAAGATCCCTGTTTGCACAAGTAGAGATAATTACATATTACATTAAGAGTGGCATCAAATCAGTGGCAAAACAATTGCTCGTTCCAGCCATAGCAATAAATTAAGATGCAAAACTATATCATTACTTGTGTCATCACAGTTCCAGTGCTTCATTACAACATCGGGAGTTGATTTTTGTTTTTCTTCCCCTTGTTCTTCCCCTTCATCACTTGGTTCAATAACAAACAAGCTTCGCCTTCAATGTAAGATTTGGCATGTCAATTAGGGAGCACAAGTATAGTACTAAACTTAATTTTCTGATGAAAGTGGCAAAATACAGGCCAGCAGTTGTGAAATATCCTTATCTTACCTCAATGGGATATTACGGTGCACATACAGATTGGAAGTCTTGTCTCCATTTGTGCAGTTCAGTAAAATCAAGCAACATTATCATATAAGTAGCACAACATATGAATAAACACTGCAGAATCATGTGAAAGAAGGCTAGTACTGACCTCTCATGATGCGGAATTCAAACAACTCACAAGAAGAAGATCTAAACCAAATTCGCCTTAACGGATAGGAAGTAAGATCTCCTCTTGTGCAGTTCCACTAAGATCAAGCAATCAAGCAATGTTGTCGGTGTGACATTTTGGTTGAACTGCACAAAACACTCCTAAAACAAAAGTGTTTTGTGCAATGCAACAAAAGGTCACAATGGCAACGAGGTGAAGCAGATAACCCTGTTTACGCAGAGGTGCAAAGGAAACAATTAGTGGTCAATAACGGTGGATGACACAGAAGCCAACAAAAAGAAGCATCTACCTTATCTAAATGGGAGAGAAATGCAAGACAGTAGCATTTCTCAAATGGTGGCATTGATTAATATTAACATAGAGATTATATTAACAATAAAATTCATTAAACATGTAATTTGCTTTTAACTGTGGCATTGCATCAACTTTCCAGCGGCATTATTAGAGGGTGTTTGTTTACAGGGACATTTTGGTGTAGGGACTAAAAAAACTCCGTGTCAATCCCATCTAAACCAAAGAGGAGGGACTTTTAGGGACTAAAAGTGGGCATTTGGGACTAAAGAAAGAAGACCCCGAGGGAGTCTTTTTGGGACTTTTTCCAACAGTTTCCCCTGCCACGCATCGCACCTTGTCTCTATTAGTTCATTACTAGGGGTAACATGGTCTTTTAGCATGTCATTTAATAACCTCCAGTCCATGTTTAGTCCCTGGAACCTAGTAGGTAGAGACTAGGGAGTTTTTCACCAAACAGGGCCTTATATTAACAACAGCTAATGAGTAGCACGGGACAGTGGACGCACTAGCACCATGTGCATCTACCAATGTATTGTGGTCATGCACAGTCTGTTGCAACAAAGAATAAACAACCAAGGAGCATATTTGTGTTGGTCCCAGTTTTGTTATCTTTAGACGCCTTTCCCTATGTGAGCACAGCAAATCTAGTCCTGCTCAAACTCTACAGCCTTGTCCCTTCCTTTCCTTTTTGAACTAGTACTTTCGGCCCTTCCTTTCCTCTTTGAACCACGTCCTAGATTTATGCGATACAACTTTCCCCACTACTTTCCCCCATTCCTTTCCTCTTTGAACCACGTCCTAGATTAATGCTATACAACTTTCCCCCTTCATTTCCTCTCTGAACCACGTCCTAGATTCATGCTATATACAACTTTTCCCACTACTTTCCCCCACTCCTTTCCTCTTTGAACCACGTCCTAGATTCATGGTATACATGCAGCTAGAGCAATGCATGTGGAGTAAGTAAATTATACCTTAAGGTTCTTGGGGCGTGGTTCGGTGGGCGACGGGACGGTGGTGAAGAAGAAGGGGTCGGAGGCCCTCCCGCGCTGCCGCTGGGTGGAAAGTGAACAGCTGCGCCGGTAGTCCCTCGCCGACGGTGACAGCGTTAAGCCTCCTTCCCTTCCCGGTGGACGGATCCTGCCAACTCTTTGAGCAGCAGTGAGGGGAGAGAGGCCAACGAAGTCTTTTTTAGATCTGGAGAGGGCGGTGTGAAGAGAGCAACTACAAGCACTGAGGCTCCAGCGGGAGAGGGCGAGAGAGTGTGAAGAGAGCAACTACAAGCGCTGAGGCTCCAGCGTGTATATATATACCAGAGAGAGTGTGAAGCGTGCAAACCTTAGAAAACATTTTGACTAGTCAAAGAATCCTCCTGGCACAAATTATGCTCATGTGTAGTTATCGAACTCGAGACCTCAAGTTTGATGAGCGAACAGGCTAACCTTCCTGCATTCGTGTGACAAGCATGCCGTGTTTTTTTGTGTGTGTGGGAGTCATTGGGATTTCAATCATAATCGTGTCATGTGGCTTTGGTGGTAAGACTATCCACAGTGGTGCAGAAATAATGCAGCCTTAGTCACCTTACCTCTCTCCACGTAGTACGTTGGGTCCCACCAGTCAGAGGGTGAAACAAACAAATTAATAAGAAAAATTAAAAGCGACAGCGGTATATCTTACCTCACACATCTCGCTACTGCTCGGGAACACTGTCCAATTGATCCCTTTGTTCGCTCACATACTATTTTAAGTGAATCATTATTATAACATGCACACAAATTTTGGGCACTTGTATTCGACTTAAGTCGGTGTGCCACCGTATCTCGTATACTTACTACTCCCTCCGTCTAGGTGTAATAAGTCACGTTAGAAGGTGCAACGGGACCATGGTGCGTGTGTGTGTGTGTGTGTTTAACACCATGTGTGTGTTAGAGAGAGCGACAGATTGACCTACTCCTACAGAGAGATGTTGTGTAGTGTACGATTTTAGCCGCGAGAGTCGGTGCATCCTCTCATTTCCAGGCATATCCGGTAGGGACATGCGGACAGCCGCCACGCCCACTCCTGACCAGCCTGGCCCACCCAAAGCCCCTCCATCGCCCGCGCGCGCTTCCCGCCCGAAACGGTCAGTGCCGCTCCAAAGAATCGGTGCCGCATTCATGCCCGGGCAGAGCGGACGCGACCTCTCACTGGCGCAAGAGTGATGGTTGCTTCGTCCGTCCAACTTACTACTGGGTCTATGTGATTTGTCGGCTCATTGGTCTATGCAAACAAGTAGAGAAATATCCACAGGGAGTGATGTGGGAAGCTGGAGCAGTGGTGCAAGCCGGCTGTAAAGGGAGTTGTACCTGAGGGACATAGCTCAACCTTGAGGAGGGCGGCGGGAGGCGGCAACTGCCCACGTCATGGCAGTGAGCAAGGGACGAAGGCAACCTCACTGGCTTCGTGAGAGAGAACGGCGGGAACCCCTGATCGGGACGTGCCGATAGTGGGTTTTCGCCATCGGCGATGGCCACCGCATCTACACTAAGCATCCACCCCTTCCCCAAGCGGACATGATCCGCCGGGATGTTAGAGATGTGGCCACAGTCATTTGTGCGAGAGAGTGTGAAGAGAGCAACCCCAGCAAGCAATCGTGTAGGCTGGCCCGTCCTGACTATGTATAGTGGAGCGGTTTCCTTTTCTCTCCATATGAATCTATCATATTGCGTACGTGCCACTGAAGAAAAAAAACTTTATTTATAAATGACGCGGCACCTACTACTCGTTCTCCTATAACCTTGCGCTTGGCATCTCCAAAATATTAACCTTGCGATTGGCTCTTCGCCTCTTCAGGAAGTCGAGCAATAATGGTAGTGCAGTATATATCGTTCTGGCTATATGAGACCGAATGAATTGCTGCACGTCCACCACGTGGGCGAGGGTCGAGGGGCGAGGGAGAGTGCTACATACGGAGCAAAATGAGTGAATCTATACTCTAAAATACGTCTATATACATCAGTGTTTGGAGTATGTACTAGTAGTTCATATTGAAATCTACTAAAGGACATATATATTCCAAACAATATGATATAATCTCTATAACCAAGGTAGTAGGGACAAGGAGTAAACGGAGGGAGTAGTAATTTTTTTTCCTCGTCCTGCGAGCCACCGCGCGCATGGGCGAGGGAGCGGGCGTAAGGCGTAGTAAGCAAGCTTCACCTCATCCTGCGAGCCACCGCGCCCATGGGCGGGGGAGACGGCGTACTAAGCAAGCTTCTCCTTGTTCTCGAGTTGACGGGACACATCAAAAGTACTCCAGTGTATAGAGCCTTGCCTCTAAGGTAGGCCCCACATGGTTTGCCTCTTTTTTAACATAACACGTCAAGTCACAATTTGTTTGTTAACCCGTGGTAGACGATCCTCCCCCCACCAAGTGGACAACCAGTACACGTGCCAAATTACCACGTGGGCTACCTTTCTCGTACAGAAATGAGATCCACCGTGTACCCCCGCGGGTGTGGTTGGGAAAGAGACGGGAGTACGTGCACCGTGCATGCACCTCTTCTCTTCGTGCACGTCCCCCACCTACGTGGGTGTGTGTGAGAGATACAAACCGCATTTGTGAGTGTTTTTTGTTTTGGGGTGGGGGTTGATTTCGTGAATTATTTGTGGGAATATGTGTCGATGACATCTCAAACAAAATTTTGCATGCAATGTGTGTGAAATGGAGGCCTATCCATATCATACATAGAGGGTCAGGCAATCCATGAGAAGAGAGGGAGGGGTCGTAGCTATTGATAGAGTCGAAGAGAGGATCAAGTGGGTGGGTGCGAGATCGATGAAGAGAGCCATCAAAATTGTGTGTGTACAATTCAAAGATATAGGGCGGCTGGCCTACCGGAATGTTAGAGGGCACACGTCAAGTTTGTGTGTGGCAGGGAGACATGACTAGAGCGCTTGATGGGGGGGGGGGGGGGGGGGGGGGGGGGGGGGGGGGGGGGGGTAGGCAGAGACCTAACTATAGAGGTAGAACGACTCGTGTATGTGTTTAGAAGGAGAGACCCAGCTATGTCTTGAGGGAGATCGGTCGACATCCATACATAACTAAAGGACGGGAAATATGATGGGAGAGGGAGAGAGGAGAGAGAGAGGGAGGGAGAGGGAGGGAGAGGGGTAGAGTGTTGGATGGGTGATGGAGTTACTTCTCGAAGATGGTGGGAGAGGCCTACTAGACAAACTAAGGGTGGAACTGCAATGTCATCAATAGGAGTGGGGATGTGTTTCTATGTGTGCCTGTGAGTGATAGATCTGTCAGGACGCGTCCATGGATGATGAAGGGGAACCATGTGTTTGGTAAGCAAACCTAACTAGATCGGTAGATCAATTGTTGTTTGTTGGAGGAAGGGAGAGACACAACTAATGAGGTAGATCGATTGACGTGTGGGTAAAAACGAGTTATAAGGACCTAGCTAGCTATATGTATAGCAAGAGATCGGTCGGTGTACATCCATTTGTTAGAGGCAAATAAGGCCCAGCGAGATGGATAGACAGAGAGAATGGAGCTAGGAGGTGGTGGGAGAGGCCCAACTACTAGCTAGATAGGGGGAGGAGTGTGCAGTTGTGAGAGCGATGAAAAGAGGGGCGAGAGTTTACACGTGTGTCGGACCGTATGAGAGACATGAGGCAAGGACACATAAAGGAGGAGATTGAAGGTGTGTTTGTATGTTGTAGGCAGGCATCGCTGGAGAGGTTTATCGATCGGTGTGTGTCGGAAAGGAGTTGTGGAGACTCTGGGAGAACGACCTAAAGAAAAAAATGAATGTGCCCGGTGGATAGAATGCCAAGGGAGGGGGAGGGCGAGGAGGGCGTGTGCATGCACGAGAGAAAGTTAGTGGTAGCTACAAAGGTTAGAGGATTGTGTGGGTGTAAGAGACTAACAAAGATCATAATTTGATATGAAAGCGGATTCATATATTTGAATAGGAGATCATAGTGTTTTAAACATTGCATGCATGAATATAGCGGTGATACACGTGCTGTGCACATGTTATACCATAATGTGATACATGGCGTTTGCAACTCACAGCTAAATGCCGAACAATCTAAACCATACTATACATCAAACAATCTCACATTTTATTTGAATTTGTGATAATGTGTGGCGTTTGCAGCTTACAACTAAATATCGAACAATCTAAACAATACAATATATCGAACATTCTCACATTTTATTTGAATTTGTGGTAATGTGTGGTGTTTGCAACTCACATCTAAATACTTGTAGGCGTAGGGGGCGGGGCACCATACATAATGTGATAAACACATTATACATATGAGACATGGTTTAGATTATGAAGATCTAGCTAGACCTGAAAATGTAATGTGATTTGAACTCAAAATAAAGTGGATACAAAAAATCTAGTTCGAGTTCATATAGTACACATAGTTCATATGTAACTCGAGACTAATCATGTTGTGTGCTGTGGAGATAATACACAAACGATGGTTTAACTTGACAAAAATGATGATTGTAGATCTTATTAAAACAGAGAAACGAATTCAAATGCTTTGACTTCACAACAATCATTACTGTAGATCTTATTCAAATAGAGAAACGAATTCAAATTTAGTTCATATTGAAGCGGTAGTATATACGTTTGGAATGCACTAAAACGTTCATTTGAGTAGTAGGTTGCATGCATTATACACGTAGTGAAATATTTTAATTGAACATAACATGAATTCAAAGTTTTGAATGACATTTGTAGTGCGCAATGATTTGGTACAGTACACGTTAGGCTTGTCCAGAAATTTCAACCCGCGCCTTGTTAGCCCGAAATATTTAAGATATATCTTTGTCTCGTTGTGCTTCAACAACTCCCTCCATCTCAACCCGCGCCTTGCTATTCCGAAATTACGACGCGCCCGGATTGGCAGAAATCCTGTGTTTTTAAATTCTCTGTTTTGCACGTGCATTCCTATCATATTCCTGTCTATTTCCTATCCCTGCATTGTTGGAATCCTCCAATTCAAACGAGCCCTTACAGAATTACTTCTCTTACAGATAGTTGTCAAAGAAAACCTTGTGTGGTTTGTCCCGCTCCTGCTGCGTCGTCGTCCACCCCAGCTCAGCTGCTCCAACGACAGAAGGGTCCAGCACAGCAGGGATCCGGCCTCCAGACTGTCTTTCGCCGCCTCAGATCTTCTTCCCCGCCGCTGGCAGCCATGAAAACTGCACTACCATCATCAACCGAGTAGATGACCTCGAGGACTACACGGGTCCGCAAGAGAGGTCGCACTCTTTCGTGTCTGCTTATGTTATGCATCGCGATTACTCATCATACAATGCAACACAAAAAACATCTGAACAACGCGGTACACCCAGCTACAGGGGTGCCGCACACCCCCTATGTATCACCGATGAGGTGCTAGACCATGAATTTCTAGAGGGATTCAAGCCCGTAAACGTAGAGGCATACGATGGAACAACAGACCCTGGGGTCTGGATTGAGGACTACATCCTTCATATCCATATGGCTCGAGGAGATGATCTCCACGCCATCAAGTACTTACCCCTCAAGCTCAAAGGGCCAGCTCATCACTGGCTTAAAGGCCTCCTCGAAAGCTCCATTGGAAGTTGGGAAGAGCTCGAAGACGCCTTTCGGGCAAATTTTCAAGGGACTTATGTCTGGCCTCCGGATGCGGACGATTTGAGTCATATAACTCAACAGCCCGGAGAGTCAGCCCGAAAGCTTTGGAATAGGTTTCTTACTAAAAAGAACCAGATTGTTGACTGTCTGGACGCCGAAGCCTTGGCAGCTTTTAAGCATAGCGTCCGTGACGAATGGCTCGCCAGACACCTCGGCCAAAATAAGCCGAGAACGATGGTCGCATTAACAAACCTAATGACCCGCTTTTGCGCGGGCGAGGACAGCTGGCTAGCCAGATGCAGCACCAGCGACCCCAGTACATCTGAAGTTAGAGATGGAAATGGGAAATCACGGCGCAACATCAATAACAAACGCCGGAATAAAGAAGACATCACGAAGGGCACGGTAGTAAATGCCGGATTCAAAAGCTCTCGGCCAGGTCAAAAGCCACCCCCTAAAGGTACCAGGGATGACCTGTCCAGCCTCAACAAAATTCTGGACCAAGTATGTCAGATCCATAGTACCCCTGGTAAACCTGCTAATCATACCCACAAAGAATGCTGGGTATTCAAGTAGTCCGGCAAGCTCAACGCCATACACAAGGGGGAGGATACACCAAGTGAAGACGAGGACGAGCCTCCCAAGCAAGACACAGGGGAACAAAAGAAATTTCCACCAGAAGTCAAAACAGTAAACGTGTTACACGTGATCAAGGGAAAAAACAACGCGGCACTCCCAGGAAAATATACCCAAGTGCCTGTCACCGCGAAGTCCTACCACTGGTCGTCTCAACCGATCACTTTCGACCATCGCGATTACTCAGCAAGTATCCGACACGCAGGATGGGCTGCCCTGGTATTAGACCCAGTAATTGGCGGATATCACTTCACACGAGTCTTGATGGACGGTGGCAGCAGCCTAAACCTAATATATCAGGATACAATCCGCGAGATGGGGTTAGACCCAACACAAATTCGCCATAGCAATACTACCTTTAAAGGAGTAACGCCAGGCCCAGGGGCTCGTTGTATGGGCTCCCTCCTACTACAAGTTATATTCGGCTCCCCCGATAACTTCCGTCCCGAGCATCTAACCTTCCACATGGCTCCATTTCAAAGTGGCTATCAAGCACTGGTCGGACGCGAAGCTTTCGCTCGATTTAATGCAATACCACACTACGCCTCCCTCACACTCAAGATGCCCGGTCGACGTGGCATCATTTCAGTGCACGGAAATATCAAGCGATCTCTGCGCGCCGAAGAGAGTGAGGCTACCTTGGCAGCCGCACACTAAAGGCGCCCGGACCAGCGAAAGCATCCAATAGGTCGTCAAGATCTCAGACACAACTAATCGAGTCCGGCGCTGCTACTTGTACCGAATAAATGGTCACACCCCTATTTGTCAATACAAGGGGCTCAACGCGCGCAGACAAGTGGCAATTTCTTCTCATCTTGAATTATACATGGTTTCTTTAAAAACTATCATTTTGCACGACAACTTTTTCACCTAAATTCCTCTCTTTACAGACGATCATCGTGCTACACCCGTCCAGGATACGGCACAACGGAGACACAGGCGCAGACGTGTAGCAGGGACCCACTCCAAGGATTCTTTTTAGATCAAGACCCTGCGTAAACCTTTTTTACTGTCTCTTGTTGATACATATCCACCGTTGAGAAGGATGCTGACGTCTTGGCATGTGGCCATGCCAGAACAATGCACGTACCTGGACACAAGGGGCTTCTTACAAAAGCCATTATTTAGGCCCGGTTTATACCACTAAGACCGAATACCTTAGGGAGTGTTCGACGTCGCGAGTTTGGCCTTATATGCATCAGCTCCGAATCATTGTCTTTGGTCAAATGTTGGGTTTGCCCGGCTCCTGTGTTTTGGTGCCTTACGTTCCGGTTTACTGGCTCAGGTAGCACCAGGAGAACTACTGCCATTGTGCCCTGGTTCATCCGGACGAGTACCTCAGTAGAGAAAGCCAAAAACTGACTGTCATGATATAGCGTGAGACTGGTCAACCACTCGATGACCTGTTGGAATGTTAGAATTCCTCCGCCTTAACGAAGGGCCGTTTTCCGGCCAGGCATGTATGCACCCTGGGATTGGGAGAGTGTGGAGCCACCAGGGGCTATTTAGTAGCCCCACTATCAAACTCCTATGGCTAAGTGAGAGTGCTAAAGCATTATAGTACGGTTGTCTCGCTCGCTCCGCTATCACCTCCTTAATAGGACCAAGACGTTGGGTTAAGTGTGAACGCGTGTTTCTGCGAGCACCTCTGCATTATATGCGTGAGGTTGAAGCCGACGGCTGCAATCTTTCAGGTTATACACATGTATACATAAACGGCCGCCCAGGAGGCATCATATTACTTTCAGGCAAAAGTATAAAAATAGCCTTATAAAAATTTATAAAAGCATTTCTCTTATAATGAGATTACATATCACTCAAACATAATATTTTTTGAGCACTAGGTCTCTATCAAACGAGCACCCTCTAGAACTTCTTCAAAGTAGTGCTCAGCAGCCATTCGGCCTATGGCTGAATCCCGCGCTACAACAGTGGTAGCATCCATCTCCGCCCAGTATGCTTTCAAACGGGCAAAGGCCATCCGTGAGCCCTCTATGCACGCCGACCACTTCATCGCATTAATGCGCGGCACCACGTCAAGGATCTGCTGCACCAAGCTGAAATAGCTGTTCGGTTTTGGCCTTTCCGGCCATAGCTGATCCACAACAGACCTCATGGCGAGTCCGGACAACCTATTCAGTTTGGCCCATTCGGCTAATTGGTCAGTCAATGAAAGTGGACGCTCAGGAGAATGGAATTGTGTCCAAAACAGCTAGTCCACTTCACGGTCCGTCTGACCCTGGAAGTACTTGGCCGCATCGGCAGCACTCGCCGCCAAATCCATGTACACATCCTCCGAACTCCACAGCCGATCCAGAGGGGCATACCGTGGATCTCCGAACTTCCTCCGCAACATAAAGAATTTCCCAGCTGCAATATCCCCGGCTTCCCGCTGCTCCTCCGTCTTCGCCCTCATAGCAGAGCGGGTGTCTTTTCTCGTTGCAGCGGCCTTCTCAAGGTCCGATGCCTTTGCTAGGTTTTCCTTTTCAAGAACCCGGCAACGGTCGGCGGCGGCTTTTAATTCTATGGCCATCTTGGCCACTTTATCTCGGCTCTCGCCATGCGCAGCCTTCTCGGCTTTCAACTCTTCGGCCGCCTTCAAAGCAGCCGCATTACCAAACCTCGCTTGTTCCTTGGCTTCAACAGTGGCAGCTCCATCTGCAGTCACAGCATATTAAAGATAATGGCATCATGCTGCTCTTACTATGTGGCGTTTACCAGACAATGACACTTACCCTGTGCCTCGTCAAGCCTTTTGTTAACAAGCTCGATGCCGGTGTCTGCCGCATCCAACTGCCGTTTTATATGGGCAAACTCGCTAGTCCGGCTAGCCACCGGAGCTTCCATCACCTGCACATAGAGGCAGTATGGTTATTACTAGGAATATGATCCTCTGTTGTTCGTCGTTTCCGACGAAAACCAGAGTCTCGGGGGCTACTATCTACACAGGGCACACCTAGCATGTGCAGGACTATCATACATTATTTTACGTACCTCAAAGCCTGTCAGTAGACTCATAAAAGCTTTATGCAATCCGCTTTCGGCGGACGAGATTCTCTCCATCACCGTATTCATCATCATACGGTGTTCATTTGAGATGGCCGCTCGCCCCACCAACTCCCTCAGAACATCCGATCGCACACTAGACGGTGCCGGACTCTTTTGTCTTCTCTCTTCGGGATCCGGACACTGGGAGCTTCGGGGGTCAAGATTATCTTCTAGCCTCACTAGACTCGGAGAGGCCCTCCGCAACGACACTTCGGGGTCGCCCGCTTCCGGAGCGGAGGAGTTTGAAGGAGGCGTTTCGCTCTCCATCATCTCTGGAAGAAGATCCCCCGAAGACGAGCTCATTTGAGAGGGGCTAAGGCCCGAACTGCAAAATATATGCGGTGGTTATTTCCTCAAAAGAAAAAGATGGCATACCTGTGCTATTACAGTATTTCGGGTCACTTACGACTTGCTGGAGAATTGATCCCCCCGCGGACTTAGTGCGCCAAAAGCACCCCCCAAGGTAGGACCCTCTGTGGGAGACTTCTTCTCCCGTTTGGAAGCTTCGGCTTCCGAATCCCTGGGCGCGGCCCTTATCCTCCTCCGGTCGTCTTCCTTCATGGAGACGCTTGCTCCCTCGGTTAGAATGGGCAGCATTGGGGGCCCGCGTCCGCCCGTATTATCCTCCCCAGAATCTTCCTTCAAGGGCTCCGGGCAAGGTGCGACCTGGAGCATCTTTTCCAATACCGGATTGTCCAAACCCTCAGGGAGGGGGGCCGAACACCAAATCAACTTCGCCTTTGTTATCTAGTCCTGGTCAAAAAGCGAACTCTCAGAAATAACTTCATAACAAATGAGAGGTAGTATGTTCGGCCGGATGATTCCTTACCTGTTCGGCGGCATGTTTACTACTCAGGCCCACGTCCTCGGTGATTTCCGGACACTCTACCTGAGGTCCGAAGAATGACTTGTACATCTCCTCGTGCATCAGGCCGAGGAAATTTTGAATGACATGCGGTCCCTCGGGATTGAACTCCCACAAGCGAAGGGGCCGGCGTTTGCAAGGCTGGACTTGACGAACCAGCATAACTTGAATTACCGCAACCAAATTAAAGTCTCCGTTGAAGAGATCTCGAATGCGGCTCTGCAGTAAAGGCACGTCCTTGGCTGGACCCCAGCTCAGACCTCTGCTAATCCACGACATCAGTTATGGTGGAGGGCCCGAGCGGAAAACAGGGGCGGCCGCCCACTTGGCACTTCTAGGAGCCGTGATGTAGAACCACTCCTGTTGCCACAATTTAGAAACCTCTGTAATGGAACCTTTGGGCCAAGGAGCTCCCGTCATCTTACGTATTGAGGCACCTCCACACGCTGCATGTTGCCCCTCGATCATCTTCGGCTTTACTTCAAAGGTCTTGAGCCACAGGGCGAAGTGAGGGGTAACCCGGAGGAAGGCCTCACACACGACAATAAACGTCGTGATACGAAGAAAGGAGTTCGGAGCTAGGTCATGGAAATCTAGCCCGTAATAAAACGTGAAACCCCTGACGAAAGGATCCAGAGCTAGGCCTAGACCTCGGAGGAAGTGGGAGACGAACACGACGATCTCATTGGGTTCGGGGGAGGGGACGTCCTGCCCTCGGGCAGGCAACCGATGCGGAATCTCGGCGGTCATATATCTGGCCTCCCTCAACTTTTTGATGTCTTCTTCCGTGAGGGAGGAAGGCATCCATCGGCCTTGAAGGCTAGATCTGGACATGATTGAAGGTTCGGAGCACCTGACCTGAACTTCGGGTGTTTGAGCTCGAGGTGGGGGAAGGATTCGATTGAGCACGGGAGGGAAAAAAATAAAGCCTTGCCCCCTTATAAAGAGGGTGAATATCAAGCGTCCTCTCCGTGGCCGTTTGGACTTGCCTATAGTCTAGGAGTCCTAGAAGCGGTTGGGTTACCCACGCTCGTATTAATGAGAATCCCGGAATAAGGGGACACGATCTCTGCTTTAACAAAGACGTGCCAAGGAAACCGCCTCGCATAACACGCTGAGGTGGGGTAATAAAATGATTCGGATAAAGGCTTGGTCGTGGTGCGATGTCGCACTATGGAGTACATCAGTAGATTAGATTTGTGTAAATATTATTCTCTCTATGGCAATGTGTGGAAACTTATTTTGCAGAGCTGGACACTATCTTTGTGTTCAAAATCTTCTATGAAGTACTTGGAGGAGGAACCCGCCTTGCAATGCCGAAGATAATCTGCGCGCCGGACTCGTCGTCATTGAAGCCTGGTTCAGGGGCTACTGAGGAAGTCCTGGATTAGGGGGTGTTCGGATAGGCGGACTAGACCTTCAGCTGGACTCCTGGACTATGAAGATACAATATTGAAGACTTCGTCCCGTGTCCGGAAGGGACTTTCCTTGGCGTGGAAGGCAAGCTTGGCGATACGGATATGTAGATCTCCTACCATTGTAACCGACTTTGTGTAATCCTAACCCTCTCCGGTGTCTATATAAACCGGAGGGTTTTAGTCCGTAGGACAACATTCACAACAACAATCATACCATAGGCTAGCTTCTAGGGTTTAGCCTCTCCGATCTCGTGGTAGATCTACTCTTGTACTACCCATATCATCAATATTAATCAAGCAGGACGTAGGGTTTTACCTCCATCGAGAGGGCCCGAACCTGGGTAAAACTTCGTGTCCCTTGCCTCCTGTTACCATCCGGCCTAGACGCATAGTTCGGGACCCCCTACCCGAGATCCGCCGGTTTTGACACCGACACCCTCCGTGATGGAGGAAACCATCCACTTGCCTCCCGCTCCGGACATGGCTGGAGAAGGTTGAGGTGGGGAGTGCGGACTTGGGCGTTGGGGCTCGAGTGCGCGAAAATGGATAGGCAAAGGAGGAAGAAGGCGTAGGTGAAAAGGTGGATCCTTATCCCCTTATATGGGTGGACGCAACTGCGTGTCCCCACCAGCCTGGTAAAACTCGCCTATGTCCAAGCGCCGTAATCAATGGCACGGTTGGTTTACCCACGCCCGTATTGATGACAATCCCGGAATAAGGGGACACGATCTCTGCTTCGACGAGAAGTGCCAAGGAAACTGCCTCGCATGACACGCTGAGGTGGGGCAATAAAACGATTCGAATAAAGGCTTGGCCGTGGTGCGATGTCACACTACGGAATACGTCAATAGATTAGATTTGTGTAAATATTATTCTCTCTATGGCAATATGTGGAAACTTATTTTGCAGAGCCGGACACTATCTTTGTGTTCAAAATCTTCTATGAAGTACTTGGAGGAGGAACCTGCCTTGCAATGTCGAAGACAATCTGCGCGCCGGACTCGTCGTCATTGAATCCTGGTTCAGGGGCTACTGAGGGAGTCGTGGATTAGGGGGTGTCCGGATGGCCGGACTATACCTTCAGCCGGACTCCTGGACTATGAAGATACAAGATTGAAGACTTCGTCCCGTGTCTGGAAGGGACTTTCCTTGGGGTGGAAGGCAAGCTTGGCGATACGGATATATAGATCTCCTACCATTGTAACCGACTTTGTGTAACCCTAACCCTCTCTGGTGTCTATATAAACCGGAGGGTTTTTAGTCCGTAGGACAACATACAGAACAACAATCATACCATAGGCTAGCTTCTAGGGTTTAGCCTCTCCGATCTCGTGGTAGATCTACTCTTGTACTACCCATATCATCAATATAAATCAAGCAGGACGTAGGGTTTTACCTCCATCATGAGGGCCCGAACCTGGGTAAAACTTCGTGTCCCTTGCCTCCTGGTACCATCCGGTCTAGACACACAGTTCGGGACCCCCTACCAGAGATCCGCCGGTTTTGACACCGAAACGGGGGCTTAGCTGCAGTCCGGTACTCGCCTAAGTTTGTAAAATCCTACCGAGTGGCGAGAAACCCTCCCACTCGGGGGCTTAGCTGCAGTCCAGTACTCGCCTAAGTTTAAAAAATCCTACCGAGTGGTGAGCAATCCTCCCACTTGGGGGCTTAGCTGCAGTCCAGTACTCGCCTAAGTTTGTAAAATCCTACCGAGTGGTGGGCAACCCTGCCACTCGGCGGCTTAGCTGCGGTGCAGTAGTTGCCTAAGTTTGTAAATTCTACCGAGTGGTGAGCAATCCTCCCACTCGGAGGCTTAGCTGCAGTACAGTACTCGCCTAAGATTTAAAATCTGCCCTCATCTGCAAGGACGACGAGGTGCAGGTCGACTACAACCTTCTCCTTTGGAGCTGCGCCACAAATACAACATATGCTCCATCCCTACCCGCAAGGACGACGAGGTGCAGATCGACCACGGCCTTCTTCTCCGAACTACGCCACAAAAACAACGTGCGCTCCATCTCCATCCACAAGGACGACGAGGTGCAAGTCGACCGCAATCCTTTTCCTAGGAGCTGCACCACAAGTACAACGTACGCTCCATCCCTACCCGCAAGGGCGATGAGGTGCAGGTCGACCGCGGCCCTCTTCTCCGAGCTACGCCACAAATACAACGTGCGCTCCATCCTTGTCCGCAAGGACGACGAGGCACCGGTCGACTGCAACCTTCTTCTTCGAGCTACGCCACAAATACAACGTACGCTCCATCCTTGTCCGCAAGGACGATGAGGCGCAGGTTGACTGCAACCTTCTCCTTCATGCTACGCCACAGATACAACATGCGCTCTATCCTTGTCCGCAAAGACGACAAAGTGCAGTTTGATTGAAGTCTCCATTTCAAGGTTGCATCTCAAACACGAAGGTCATTCCAAATAGGGAGCAGATTCCAAAAGCAATCGCAAGCATACTCAAAAGCAGTTCGGATAAATCCTAAAGTTCCAACCGACAAATCAAAAGTATTCAAGCATCAAGCCCTAAGGAGTTTAATGGTTACAGCAACCACTCGGCATTCCGAGGCAAATTTAAGACAAGTTTAAATCTCATAGTTTGTTCACTCGGCAGGAGGAGGGCTGGCGGGTTCGACGAATTCATCCAAGTCGATTCCATCTGCGATCCGAGTGGCAGCAGGGATGAAAGTCTCCATAAAGGACTAGAAGTCGTGCCTTTTGGTGTTGGCGACCTTGATCGCCGCCAGCTGGACTTCACGAACTTCCTTGCAGTGGACCCTTAACAAGGACAACGCCATGTCAGCACCACACCGGGCAGAGGACTTCTTCCACTCTAGCACTTGATACGTATCCAACGTATCTATAATTTTTGATTGCTCATGCTATATTATCTACTGTTTTGAATGTTTATGGGCTTTATTATACACTTTTATATCATTTTTTTGGACTAACCTATTAACCCAAAGCCCAGTGCCAGTTTTTGTTTCTACCCTGTTTTAGGGTTTCGAAGAAAAGGAAAATCAAACGGAGTCCAATTGACCTGAAACTTCACGGAACTCTTTTTTGGAAGGAAAGAAGCCCAGAAGACTTGGAGTGCATGTCGGGGGGGGGGGGGGGGGGGGGGGGGGTCTGCGAGGAGGTCACGAGGCAGCGGGGCGCGCCCACCCCCCTCGGCGCGCCCTCCACCCTCGTGAGCCCCTCATGGCCCCCCTGACGTACTTCTTCCGCCTATATATCTCCATATACCCTAAAAACATCCATGAGCACAATAGATCGGGAGTTCCGCCACTAGAAGCCTCTATAGCCACCGAAAGCCAATCTAGACCCGTTCCGGCACCCTGCCGGAGGGGGCAATCCTTCTCCGGTGGCCATCTTCATCATCCCTGTGCTCTCCATGACGAGGAGGGAGTAGTTCTCCCTCGGGGCTGAGGGTATGTACCAGTAGCTATGTGTTTGATCTCTCTCTCTCTCTCGTGTTCTTGAGATGATACGATCTTGATGTATCGCGAGCTTTGCTATTATAGTTGGATCTTATGTTTCTCCTCCCCCTCTACTCTCTTGTAATGAATTGAGTTTCCCCTTTGAAGTTATCTTATCGGATTGAGTCTTTAATATTTGAGAACACTTGATGTATGTCTTGCCATGCGTATCTGTGGTGACAATGGGATACCACGTGATTCACTTGATGTATGTTTTGGTGATCAACTTGCGGGTTCCGCCCATGAACCTATGCATAGGGGTTGGCACACGTTTTCGTCGTGATTCTTCGGTAGAAACTTTGGGGCACTCTTTGAGGTTCTATGTGTTGGTTGACTAGATGAATCTGAGATTGTGTGACGCATATCGTATAATCATACCCACAGATACTTGAGGTGACATTGGAGTATCTAAGTGACATTAGGGTTTTGGTTGATTTGTGTCTTAAGGTGTTATTCTAGTACGAACCCTAGGGTTGTTTGTGACACTTATAGGAATAGCCCAACGGATTGATTGGAAAGAATAACTTTGAGGTGGTTTCATAACCTACCATAATCTCTTCGTTCGTTCTCCACTATTAGTGACTTTGGAGTGACTCTTTGTTGCATGTTAAGGGATAGTTATGTGATCCAATTATGTTATTATTGTTGAGAGGACTTGCACTAGTGAAAGTATGAACCCTAGGCCTTGTTTCCTAGCATTGAAATACCGTTTATGCTCACTTTTATCATTAGTTACCTTGCTGTTTTTATAATTTCAGATTACAAATACCTTTATCTACCATCCATATACCACTTGCTTCACCATCTCTTCACCGAACTAGTGCACCTATACAATTTACCATTGTATTGGGTGTGTTGGGGACACAAGAGACTCTTTGTTATTTGGTTGCAGGGTTGCTTGAGAGAGACCATATTCATCTTACGCCTCCTATGGATTGATAAACTTTAGGTCATCCACTTGAGCGAAATTTTCTACTGTCCTACAAACCTCTGCACTTGGAGGCCCAACAACGTCCACAATAAGAAGGTTGTGTAGTAGACATCAAGCTCTTTTCTGGCGCCGTTGCCGGGGAGGTGAGTGCTTGAAGGTATATCTTTAGATCTTGCAATCGAGTCTTTTAGTTTCTTATTTTATCACTAGTTTAGTCTATAAAAGAAAACTATAAAAAATGGAATTGAGTTTGTCTCATACGCTTCACCTTTTTAATATCTTTCGTGAGTGTGATGGAAAGGATAATTGTGCTCAAGTGCTAGAAGAAGAAATCTATAAAATGTTTGGCACCAAATCTTTGAATGATGAGCATGATTGCAATGTTGTTAGTATGAATTCCTTGAATATCCATGATGCTAATGATATGCAAAGCCACAAGCTTGGGGAAGCTATGTTTGATGAAGATGATATTTTTTGTCCCCCAAGTTTTGATGAGAAAATATATTATGATGAAAGCATGCCTCCTATCTATGATGATTATTGTGATGACATGTATGCTTTAAAGAACAATGGTAACCATGAAACTTGTCATCTTGATCTTAATTTTCAATCCCATGATAGTTACTTTGTTGAGTTTGCTCCCACTATTATTCATGAGCAGAATTTTGCTTGTGTGGAGAGTAATAAAATTTCTATGCTTGTAGATCATGAAAATAATGCTTTAGGTGCTGGTTATATTGTTTAATTCATTCATTATTCTACTAAAAATTATTATGAGGGAGGAACATATGCTTGTAGGAATTGCAATAATATCAAGTTTCCTCTCTATGTGCTTGAAATTTTGAAGTTATGCTTGTTTTACCTTCCTATGCAAGTTGATTCTTGTTCCCACAAGTTGTTTGCTCACAAAATCCCTATGCATAGGAAGTGGGTTAGACTTAAATGTGTTAGTCATATTATTCATGATGCTCCCTTTATGTTACAATTCTTATCTTTTATGTGAGCATCATTGAAATCATCATGCCTAGCTAGGGGCGTTAAACGATAGCGCTTGTTGGGAGGAAACCCAATTTTATTTTTGTTCCTTGCTTTTTGTTCCTGTTTAGTGATAAATAAATTATCTAGCCTCTGTTTTTGTTGTGTTTTTTTGTGTTTAATTAGTGTTTGTGCCAAGTAGAACCGTTGGGAAGACTTGGGGAAAGTCTTGATTGAACTTGCTGTAAAAAACAGAAACTTTAGCGCTCACGAGAACTGCTGTCATTTTTAACTGGAAAGTGATATTTAGTTAATTCTTTTTGCAGATGATTAACAGATAAATTCCCCAGGTCCAGCAATTTATTTGAGAATTTTATGAGTTCCAGAAGTATACGTTTGATTCAGATTACTACAGGCTGTTCTGTTTTTGACAGATTCTGTTTTTCATGTGTTGTTTACTTATTTTGATGAATCTATGGCTAGTAAAATAGTTTATAAACCATAGAGAAGTTGGAATACAGTAGGTTTAACACCAATATAAATAAATATTGAGTTCATTACAGTACCTTGAAGTGGTGATTTACTTTCTTATACTAACGGAGCTTACGTGTTTTCTGTTAAGTTTTGTGTTGTGAAGTTTTCATGTTTTGGGTAAAGATTTGATGGACTATGGAATAATGAGTGGCAAGAGCCTAAGCTTGGTGATGCCCAAGGCACCCCAAGGTAATATTCAAGGAAAACCAAAAGCCTAAGCTTGGGGATGCCCCGGAAGGCATCCCCTCTTTCGTCTTCATTCATCGGTAACTTTACTTGCCACATGATATGTGTTTTGCTTGGAGTGTCATTTTATTTCATTATGCTTTTCTTGCTGTTTGAATAAAATACCAAGATCTGAAATTATTAAATGTGAGAGAGTCTTCACATAGTTGCAAAATTATTCAACTACTCATTGATCTTCACTTATATCTTTTGGAGTAGTTTGTCATTTGCTCTAGTGCTTCACTTATATCTTTTAGAGCACGGTGGTAGATTTGTTTTATTGAAACTATTGATCTCTCATGCTTCACTTAGATTATTTTGAGAGTCTTAAATAGCATGGTAATTTTCTTAAATAATCCTAATATGCTAGGTATACAAGAATAATAATAAAATTCTCTTATGAGTGTGTTGAATACTATGAGAAGCTTGATACTTGATAATTGTTTTGTGATATGGAGATGGTGATATTAGAGTCATGCTAGTTGAGTAGTTGTGAATTTAAGAGATACTTGTGTTAAAGTTTGTGATTCCCGTAGCATGCACATATAGTGAACCGTTATGTGATGAAGTCGGAGCATGATGTATTTATTGATTGTCCTCCTTATGAGTGGCGGTCGGGGACGAGCGATGGTCTTTTCCTACCAATCTATCCCTCTAGGAGCATGCGTGTAGTACTTTGTTTCGATAACTAATAGATTTTTGCAATAAGTATGTGAGTTCTTTATGACTAATGTTGACTCCATGGATTATACGCACTCTCACCCTTCCACCATTGCTAGCCTCTCTAGTACCGCGCAACTTTCGCTGGTACCATAAACCCACCATATACCTTCCTCAAAACAGCCACCATACCTACCTATTATGGCATTTCCATAGCCATTCCGAGATATATTGCCATGCAATTTTCCACCGTTTCGTTTATTATGACACGCTTCATCATTGTCATATTGCTTTGCATGATCATGTCGTTGACATCGTATTTGTGGCAAAGCCACCGTTCATAATTCTTTCATACATGTCACTCATGAGTCATTGCACATCCTGGTACACCGCCGGAGGCATCCATATAGAGTCATATCTTGTCCTAAGTATCGAGTTGTAATTCTTGAGTCGTAAGTAAATAAAAGTGTGATGATCATCATTATTAGAGCATTGTCCCAGTGAGGAAAGGATGATGGAGACTATGATTCCCCCGCAAGTCGGGATGAGACTCCGGACGGAAAAAAGAAAGGAAGAGAAAAGGCCCAAAAATAAAAAATGAGAGAAAAAGAGAGAAGGGGCAATGCTACTATCCTTTTACCACACTTGTGCTTCAAAGTAGCACCATGATCTTCATGATAGAGAGTCTCCTATGTTGTCACTTTCATATACTAGTGGGAATCTTTCATTATAGAACTTGGCTTGTATATTTCAATGATGGGCTTCCTCAAAATGCCTTAGGTCTTCGTGAGCAAGCAAGTTGGATGCACACCCACTAGTTTCTTTTGTTGAGCTTTCATATACTTATAGCTCTAGTGCATCCGTTGCATGGCAATCCCTACTCACTCACATTGATATCTATTGATGGGCATCTCCATAGCCCGTTGATACGCCTAGTTGATGTGAGACTATCTTCTCCCTTTTTGTTTTCTCCACAACCACCACTCTATTCCACCTATAGTGCTATATCCATGGCTCACGCTCATGTATTGCATGAAGATCGAAAAAGTCTGAAAACATCAACAGTATGAAACAATTGCTTGGCTTGTCATCGGGGTTGTGCATGATTTAAATATATTGTGTGGTCAAGATAGAGCATAGCCAGGCTATATGATTTTGTAGGGATAACTTTCTTTAGCCATGTTATTTTGAGAAGACATAATTGCTTTGTTAGTATGCTTGAAGTATTATTATTTTCTATGTCAATATAAACTTTTGTCTTGAATCTTTCGGATCTGAATATTCATACCACAATTAAGAACAAATTACATTAAAATTATGCCAAGTAGCACTCCGCATCAAAAATTCTGTTTTTGTCGTTTACCAACTCGAGGACGAGCAGGAATTAAGCTTGGGGATGCTGATACGTCTCCAACATATCTATAAATTTTGATTTCTCCATGCTATATTATCTACTGTTTTGAATGTTTATGGGCTTTATTATACACTTTTATATCATTTTTTTGGACTAACCTATTAACCAGAGCCCAGTGCCAGTTTCTGTTTTTACCCTGTTTTAGGGTTTCGAAGAAAAGGAAAATCAAACGGAGTCCAATTGACCTGAAACTTCACGGAACTCATTTTTGGAAGGAAAGAAGCCCAGAAGACTGGAGTGCACGTCGGGGGGATCTGCGAGGAGGTCACGAGGCAGGGGGGTGCGCCCACCCCCCTGGGCGCGCCCTCCACCCTCGTGAGCCCATCGTGGCCCCCTAACGTACTTCTTCCGCCTATATATCTCCATATACCCTAAAAACATCCGTGAGCACAATAGATTGGGAGTTCCGCCGCCAGAAGCCTCCGTAGCCACCGAAAGCCAATCTAGACCCGTTCTGGCACCCTGCCGGAGGGGGCTATCCTTCTCCGGTGGCCATCTTCATCATCCCGGTGCTCTCCATGACGAGGAGGGAGTAGTTCTCCCTCGGGGCTGAGGGTATGTACCAGTAGCTATGTGTTTGATCTCTCTCTCTCTCTCGTGTTCTTGACATGATACGATCTTGATGTATCGCTAGCTTTGCTATTATAGTTGGATCTTATGTTTCTCCTCCCCCTCTACTCTCTTGTAATGAATTGAGTTTCCCCTTTGAAGTTATCTTATCAGATTGAGTCTTTAAAGATTTGAGAACACTTGATGTATGTCTTGCCGTGCGTATCTGTGGTGACAATGGGATACCAGGTGATTCACTTGATGTATGTTTTGGTGATCAACTTGCGGGTTCCGCCCATGAAGCTATGCATAGGGGTTGGCACACGTTTTCGCCGTGATTCTCTGGTAGAAACTTTGGGGCACTCTTTGAGGTTCTATGTGTTGGTTGAATAGATGAATCTGAGATTGTGTGACGCATATCGTATAATCATACCCACGGATACTGGAGGTGACATTAGGGTTTTGGTTGATTTGTGTCTTAAGGTGTTATTCTAGTACGAACTCTAGGGCTGTTTGTGACACTAATAGGAATAGCCCAACGGATTGATTGGAAAGAATAACTTTGAGGTGGTTTCGTACCCTACCATAATCTCTTCGTTTGTTCTCCGCTATTAGTGACTTTGGAGTGACTCTTTGTTGCATGTTGAGGGATAGTTATGTGATCCAATTATGTTATTATTGTTGAGAGGACTTGCACTAGTGAAAGTATGAACCCTAGGCTTTGTTTCCAAGCATTGGAATACCGTTTACGCTCACTTTTATCATTAGTTACCTTGCTCTTTTTATAATTTTAGATTACAAATACCTTTATCTACCGTCCATATACCACTTGTTTCACCATCTCTTCGCCGAACTAGTGCACCTATACAATTTACCATTGTATTGGGTGTGTTGGGGACACAAGAGACTCTTTGTTATTTGGTTGCAGGGTTGCTTGAGAGAGACCATCTTCATCCTATGCCTCCTACGGATTTATAAACCTTAGGTCATCCACTTGAGTGAAATTTGCTACTGTCCTACAAACCTTTGCACTTGGAGGCCCAACAACATCTACAAAAAGAAGGTTGTGTAGTAGACATCAGCACTCGACCAGGAATCTCATTGAGTACAGTCATCAGAGATTCGAGGTCATTTTGAAGCGTCGCCCTTGGCCAGAGTGATGAGTCGATCCGTGAAACTGCCACCTTCAGACAAGCGAGGTAACTTGTGACGCCGGCGACACGGGATTCCAGTCGAAGCACATTCATGGCAGCCTCGTCGCCGTCCGAAGAAACAATATGGTCTAAACCTGTCTCGATCCATCCAGTTTCCTCGTTAAAGTTTTGGCAGAATTCTGTAGTCAAAGAGTTATTGAGTCGACTGGACAGGATTAACTTGCAAGCAGTAAAGCAGTCGGATTAAAAGGAGTACCTTCCAGCATAAGATAGAGCTTCTTGGCAAGAGTTCTCAGATAGGCTTCCGTGCCATTTCTCTTACGGACCGCGGACTCCAGCTTCTCATTCAGATCAATATTATCCTTCTTCAGACGAGTTACCTCTTGGTTGGACTCATTGAGAGAGGACTTCAGCTTGTTTACTTCTCCTTCCAACACTCCGACCGAAGCCAGCTTTTGGTCTGCAAGGGCAGCCTTGTCTTGAGCTTCCTTCTGCGTAGCTGCAAGGTCCAAGTCCTTCTTCTCCAGAGCCAACTTCATTTTCTCCGCAAAAGAAGCAATCGGATCAAACAAGAGATCGAAGAAATATCTTAAAAGACGATCGACGTGAACAGTCGACAGACAGTTACCTTCCATACCAGCAGCTTCATCTTGAGCTTTCTTCAACTTTTGTTGGGCCAGCTCCAAGTCGAGGTTGAGTTGCCTCTGCTTCTCCTCAAATTCGGCAAACTTAGAAATGAGAGCACAAGATTTCTGCAGAAGATAAAAGACATGTCAATTGACAAGATCAAAGATTATTTACTTCCGAGTGAATAAAACTTAAAAGTTTACTCATACCCCAGCCGACTGCCCGCAGTCGACCGTGGTCTCGGGGACTACACCCAGCGGGTGCACTTGGCATGCCCCCACTGATTCAGACCCCACTCGACCGGTCCGCCCGGGTCGAGTAAAAAAAACTATTCAGACCCCGGCCGACTGCCAGCAGTCGACCGCGGTCTCGAGGACTACACCCAGTGGGTGCACTTGACGTGCCCCCACTGGTTTAGATCCCATTCGACCGGTCCGACCGGGTCGAGTCGAAGAAAAGAAAGTAAAAAGTACTCAAACCCCAGTCGACTGCCCGCAGTCGACTGCCCGCAGTCGACTGCGGTCTCGGGGACTACACCCAGTGAGTGCACTTAGCGTGCCCCCACCAGTTCAGATCCCACTCGCCCAGGCCGAGTGGAAGAGCGCAAATACCAAAGACAACAAAACACTCAGTGGGTGTACAGATTCGACGCAAACAATAAGAGATTGTATGAAAGAAAATATTTCAGGTAGCATATCCTAATAGAACAAGGTCAGTCAAAATTCTACTTACCTGGACATTGGCCCGGAGAGCCGCACTGGCATCGTAAGCAGCCTGGCTGTTCTCGTGCACCGTCTTCATCCACTCCATCATCACGTTAGCCCGACGGATGGCTTCCGCAGCCACGCCCGACTGGCTTTCCAGAACATAGTAGTTGGTGAAGAAGGGGCAGACGACCCAGGTGCGGCAGCTTGGAGCTCCGAATCATGAGGTTGGAGGACTGAAGGGAACACCGGTACAATGGACGGTGCAGGGCGCTCACTCGACAATGGGACAGCAAAAGTTACAGAGGCCCCACCTGCCTCTTCAGATTGCTGGACGGTTGGTGTTGTCACCGGCCCTTGCTAAGACGTCTTGCCAGCTGCTAATTTTTTGTTCTTTATGGGCCTAGGGGCCGCATCTTCATCATCATCCGGAAGCTCGATGACGTTGGGTGGGGCTACAAATAAATTAGTCGATCCCAAGTGAATCGCCAGAACTTAATCGACCAAATAATCAAGAACAAGATCATAAAAGTTTTACCTGGGTTGGAGGTAACCGCGTCTTCCATTTCCTCGTCTCGGTATTGGTAGGAAGAACTTCCGGATGTAGCAGCACTGCAAATGTCAATATTCAGTCGGTTATGTTCTGTTGCTCGAGTTGACCAAAAGATCAGGTCAGATGATTACCCGGAGATGGTGGGGATGGTCACTTTGATTCTGGGCAAAGCCTTCAGTGGTTTGGAGGAGGTGGCCTTCAATGCTTTTGGCACAGGAGGCGGCGCACTCTTGAGCTGTTTCGATACCTTCTCAGTCGGCGCCGGGGAAGACGTCCGAGGGCGCTTCGAAGATTGCCCAGTCGGTGCGGCCGCCAGGTTAGGGGTGCTCGCCTGGTCGTGAGCATGCTTGGACCTCCTCTCTCTGCGAGGAGGCGAGTCGACCTCTTCTTCATCACTCGAGTCATCGCTCTCCTCGTCCTCCTCTGTATCCGAGTGCCACTCGCCACACTCGGCCCCGCTCGCCCCTTCCTCGACATTTTGCTCCTGCACTCCATTGGGCATTGAGTACATATCAATAAGAGCCTGAAAAGACAATGAACGAAAGAAATACAGTCGACCGTCAACAAGATGTTACACAGTGAATCGAGAAGATACTTGACAATGCAGAATCATACCTGTTCCGGCTGGCGCAAATGGTCGAATGGAATCACCTCCTAGACCCCCCCGGGGATTATCTTTGTTGCCGGTGATTCCTCTCAGCCACTTCTCCACCGTGTCTTCACTAACGTCCTCCGGGTGGATCCGAGTGGAGTCCTCGAGTCCCGAGTACATCCACATCGGATGGTCACAGGCTTGGAGTGGTTGGATGCGTCGACTGAGAAAGACCTCCAGCAGGTCCATACCAGTCACTCCGTCACGGACAAGTTGGACGACCCTCTCGACCAACACCTTCACTTGCGCCTTCTCTTCCGGGATCACCCTGAAGGAGGAGGGCTTCTCCACTCGAGCCAGGGAAAAGGGGGGAGTCCAGTCGACTGACCCGGGGTCGGCTGGTCCTTGCAGTAAAACCAGGTTGACTGCTAGCCCTAGACCAAGTCGGGAAGGATCATAGCTGGGAAGGTGCTCTTGTTCCTCATTTGAATTCCAAGGCCCCCACACATCTGTATCACGTGCGTCCTCTCGTCACTCGGGTTGGCCTTCTTGATCGTCTGGGAGCGACATGTGAATATGTGCTTGAAGAGACCCCTGTGCGGTCGGCAACCCAAGAAACTCTCGCACATGGACACGAAGGCAGCAAGGTACACGATGGTGTTTGGAGTAAAGTGGTGAAGTTGAGCCCCGAAGAAGTTCAAAAAACCACGAAAGAAAGGGTGGGGAGGCAAAGAAAACCCGCGGTCGACATGAGTGGCGAGGAGAACACACTCACCCTCCTGCGGCCGCGGCTCGGTCTCGTTCCCCGGGAGCCGCGCCGATTCGTGGGGGATCAGTTCCCCCTCAACGAGATCGTCGATATCATCTTGGTTAATCGTCGAGCGGATCCAGTCGCCCTGGATCCAGCCTGGCGGCAGGCCGGACCTTGACGAGGATCCACCCACTACAAAAAAAGACACATCCGTGACATTTTGGGCCAAACAAAAAAAAATTATGTCATACATATGACACTTCTATGATGATAATTGTGACAAAACCCGGTATCATCATAGATGTGGTGGGCTCCTACTTCTATGACAAAAAATCATGACAGAAAATGGGCTTTTCATCCTGGGCGGGCCGGAGACGCAGCTGCATGACATTCTTTGGGCCGTCCATGACGGAAAAAACCGTGGTAGAAGCGAGGGCGAGGAAAATTTCAAGGAGTTCCAGGTTACGGTGGGAGGTCAGGGGCTGAGCGATGCACGTTTCTCTCGTACACGTACGCACGTGTGTGCGAGGCGTTGGCTCTAACTGAACCCGAGCGAGGCGTTGGGCTCTAACTGAACCCGAGCGATTGCACTGCAGGCTACGCGTTACTGAACCGGAACATCGATCGATGACTGTTAACTGAACCCGATCGAGCGATTCCTTCGCTACTGCTGCTAACTGAAGCCGATCGATGGGATGAACAGTGAGCGTTGCGGGGGGGGGGTTTGGATGAACAGTGAGCGGTGGCGTTGCCTCTGGATGAACAGGACCCCGTGGTGTGGTGGAGGGCTGGATAAACAGTAGACGGTGGAGGGGTGCCCGTGGAGGGGTGGATGAACAGGACCCCGTGGTGTGGAGGGCTGGATGAACAGTAGACGGTGGAGGGGTGGTTGAACAGGACCCCGTGGTGTGGAGGGCTGGATGAACAGTAGACGGTGGAGCGGTGCCCGTGGAGGGGTGGTTGAACAGGACCCCGTGGTGTCGAGGGCTGGATGAACAGTAGACGGTGGAGGGGTGGTTGAACAGTAGTCGGTGGAGTAGCGCGCGGTGGAGGCTGGATGAATAGGAGCCCGTGGAGGCTGGAGGAGGTCGACGGTGGAGATGAACAATATCCCGTGGAGTCCCGTTTTATGGTACGCCACACCCCTCCCAATGAACAGGACCCATGTTTCGACCGTAGCGCTCCAACACAAGTCCGTTTCCTCCGTTTTGCGGTACGCCACACCCCTCCCGATCAACAGGACCCCCGTTTCGACCGTAGGAGGTCCGTTTCCTCCGTTTTGCGGTACGCCAGACCCCTCCCGATGAACAGGATCCCGTTTCGAATGTGGCCGGTCGAACACAAGGCCGTTTCCTCTATTTTGCGGTACACCAGGCCTCGTTTCCATCGCATGTTCCGTCCAAGCCCTCCCGATGAACACGACCACACATTCCGTTCCGACCCAGCCGGTTGGCTCCCACGCATTTCGTTGCCTCCCCATGAACACGACGCATTCCGTTGCCTCCCCATGAACACGACGCATTCTGTTGCCTCCCCATGAACACGACGACGATGTTGTTTCTCCATTCCGACCCAGCCATGTACACGAGCCCTGGCCGTACGTATGCGCGAGTAGGCGTTCGAGACCCCGCCCGTATGTACACATACGTGGCCGTATTTTCTTTCTTGCACCCTGGTCGCTGTACGTACGTGTACATGCTATGTGCGCGCCTCTACTACGACACGTGCGCGCCTCTACTACGACACGTACGCGCCTCTACATCGACCAGTATGTACGTACACGTTCGCGACCAGAATGACAACGCTACGTACGCTTCGACCAGGTGGGTCCCGGCTATCAGGCACTTCCTTGCCTGCGAAGATGTAGCTGGTGGGTCCCAGCAGTCAGGGGGCGAATTGTTTTTTTTTGCCCGGACGCACTTCCTTGCGTGCGAAGATGTAGCTGGTGGGTCCTAGCAGTCAGGGGGAAACGTTTTTTTCGCAAAATACAGTGGCCCGTCCGGTGGGTACCAGCTGTCAGGTGGAGGAATCATTATTTTCCACATAATAAGGAGGCACTTCCTTGCTGCGGCCGTGGACCCAGCTGTCATCTTCTCCATGTATAGTCCACGTCCGATGGAAGTCGTTCCTTGACCACGTTGACCACGCCGCGCCGAGAGCACCAGGGAGGTGGACGACGGCGAGGCCTAGGAAGGGGACGACACGGAGGCAGGGAAGACTCGGCAGTTGTTTCCCACGCGGAGGGGAGTACGACTCTACGAGGGTATACTAGTTCGCCTGCCGTCGCTGGAGAATAACAGTAGGTGTGGGTGAGTAGAGGGATGGCTTGGCCAGCAATGGGAGTACGGTCGGGCGGTGAGGCCTGCGTGGCCTCACAGCCGGCCGCGAGGAGGAGGGAGCAGGCAGTCCCGCCGGCGCTTGTTTGAGCGGCTGGAGCAGGAAGAGCAGAGATTAAAGAAGCACGACGGCCGTTGGATGGACATCCAACAGTCAGTGCTTGTGCGTCAACCTTTTTTTAGGAAAGCCTCAAATCTGTGGAAAACAGCATATAGCCCATCTGCCATTATTTCTAATGATTTACAGCTCATTTGCTAATTATTATGGTTTTTTTGGAGCCCTATTCTTTTTGTTAGCATTACAGCCCATATTGTGGCAACGGTTAAAAAATTATACGAAATTTTGCATATTTCGGTGCGGTCCGAACTATTTTTAATCCCGAAATTTCGACTCACATTCAAACTGATTTTAAAAATAAATGTATATCAATATAAAATCAAACGAATTCTCCATGCATAAAAATTAATGTAATTTAAAATCTTGAATGAAAAAAGAGATATTTGAAACTAATTTTCGGTTTGATGTGCTTTAAAAATGTACAACCCATTTCTCATTACAGATGGGCCATTTTCTTGGCCAGCCGAATGAAAGCTCTCCTCGTCTTGAAAGATTTGCAGCCCAACAGGTCTAACAAAGCGACTTACTAGGCAAATCACAAAAAAACTGGGTCGTGGCCATGGACCCAGCTGTCAGCCGCTCCACGTACATTACTCTTCCGATGGAAGTCGTTCCTTGACCACGTTGACCACGCCACGCGGAGAGCACCACGGCGGTGGATGACGGCGAGGCCTAGGAAGGGGACAACGCGGCAGTGGAAGCCCGCCCGCAGAGGACTACGATGGTTCACTGCTTCGGCTGCGGTGTGAGGCTGGCGTCGCCGCAGGGCCTGGCCAGCGGTGGGAATAGTAGGGGCGGTGAGGCCTCTGCGGCAGCACAGCCGGCCACGGGAGGCAGGAGCATGCGGCACGACTGGCGCTGCTTTGGGCAGCTGGAGCAAGAAGACCAGAAGTTGAAGAAGCACTAGGCCGTTGGATGGACATCGTACAGTCGCTGGAGCTAGAATCGTTCATATTGACTAAGTTGACAAAGCCCTTCGTCCCCGTCAACTTAGTAGGCCCACAAGTCAGCCTCCCAGCAAGGTGGGTCCCAGCTAGCCGGGGGAGTATTCATTTTTTGTGCGTAATAAGGAGGCACTTCCGGTGGGTCCGAGCTGACAGCGGGGGTAACGTTTTTTCGTGAAATACGGTGGCTGTCGGGTGGTGGGTGCGACATATGCCAACGGGTGGCTTATCTTTGTGGGAACCAGTAAGACATCGCCGGTGCCTGGAAGCGGGATGAGGCGAAGACATGCACGCCGGCGGATCTTACCCAGCTTCGGGGCTCTCCGAGGAGATAACACCCCTACTGCTGCTCTGCGGGGTCTCCGCATGCTCACTAGATGAATCGAGTAGCTACACGACGCTCCTTGAGCTGTTTTTGGGGGGAGGAGGAAGAAAGGGCATGGCTAGCCTGCTTCTTCTCCTTGTATGATGTCTAGAACTGGCAGGGGGTCCAACCCTTTGCATGGGTGCCCCGGGGGGTTTATATAGGCCTACCCCCCGGGGGTACAATGGTAATCCGGCTGGGCGCGGGGCCCAGCCGTCTGTGACTGCGCTCGCTGGCTTCGGCGCCGGCTGCTGGGGCCCGCCGGCTGCCAACTCCTTGGCCGACGGGCAGGCCCCATTGTCCGGGGCCAGGTCGGCGGCTGGTCACTGCAGCCTCATCTTGTTGACGTGAGCTTCATCGTGGTAAGCGCGGCTACAGTGCCGCCACCTGTCGGACGATCGCTGTAGCCTTACCGCGTCTTGTCTCCTTAATGGGGCGTCTCCTTCGAGGGAGGCGGCGAGCCGGCTGCGGGGAGCCTGCTCCGTCTTGGGTCGGCTGGTTGGAAGCGTGGCCGCCTTCAGCCGTCTCTCTGCTCTAAGGGGCCCACCGCCTGTGGGCCGCGCTGGCGGCCCGTCGTGGGTGAGGCCAGGGTCAACATGGCAACAGTGCTGCGCCGGACGGGTCATGCCTACCCCGTACGGCGCACTGTGCCAGGCGTGCCCCGGGATTCGAGGGTGGCAGGCTCTTCTGTAGCATGGCCCCGTCGCACCACCGTTAGGTGGGTGCAAACTTTGTGGGTACGGTCTTGACTGCTTTACGGGGAGCCGGCTCGAAGGAGTCGGCCTTCTCACAGCCGGCTTCTTGGAGTCGGCCCTCTCATGAGGGCTAAAGTCGGACCGCCTTCCGAAAGCCGGCCTTGAACGCAGCCGGCTAGGGGAAGGCGGCCCCATATCTTGGGGTCTTGAGAGCCGGGCTGGCTCGTAATTTTCTCAGAAGTGCCAGGGGAGGCCGGCTAGGCTACCCATGGCTATTTACTCCGACAGTGGCCCGTCCGATGGGTCCCAGCAGTCACGGGGAAACGATTTTTTTGCAAAATACTGGTGGCCCGTCCGGTGGGTCCCTACTATCAGGTGGAGGAATCATTATTTTCCGCGTAATAAGGAGGCACTTCCTTGCTGCCGCCATGGACCCAGCTGTCAGCCTCTCCACGTACAGTCCACGTCCGATGGAAGTCGTTCCTTGACCACGTTGACCACGCCGCGCCGAGAGCACCAGGGCGGTGGACGACGGTGAGGCCTAGGAAGGGGACGACGCGGAGCCGGTGAAGACGCGGCAGTGGATGCCCACGCAGAGAGGAGTATGAGGGTTCACTCGTTCGGCTGTGGTGTGAGGCTGCCATTGCCGCAGGGCCTGGCCAGCGGTGGGAATAGTAGGGGGCGGTGAGGCCTCCACGGCAGCACAGCCAGCCACGGGAGGCAGGAGCAGGCGGCATGACCGGCGCTGCTTTGGGCGGCTGGAGCAAGAAGACCAGAGGTTGAAGAAGCACTACGGCCGTTGGATGGACATCGTACGGTCACTGCAGCTAGAATCGTTTATATTGACTAAGTTGACAAAGCCCTTGGTACGTCAACTTAGTAGGCCCACAGGTCAGCTTCGGAAATGGTGCGCCCCAGATGTCAGGGGGAAGAATCATTTTTGGGGCGGGTGAAGCTAGAATATCCGAGATTGAGGAAGAAGCACGGCATCCGTTGGATGGACATCCAACGGCCACTGCTGCTAGAACCGTGTGTTGACTATAAGTTGACAAAGCCTTGCA